>NC_142655.1:44591363-44894393 GCF_055504915.1 Nelumbo nucifera
TGGTGCTCGACTTCCCTTTCCTGGTTGTCCCCGTTCAAAGCCTCCTCGGCCTAGATGTACTTCTGGGTCTTCTTGAGGAACTCCATCTTTGTCTTTGGTGTGGTCTTGTCCACCGAGCGTTTTAGGGCCGAGCCAGGGAAGAGCCCGCTGATAGCGGCATGCATGGAGACCATTGGGTTGAGGTCTCTAACCTCGAGCTCTTCTTTCTTAAAGCGGTCAATGTAGGACCGCAGACTCTCACCTCGCTTCTTCTTGATGGATATCAGTGAGACTACACTCTTTTAGCACCTACGACTGCTGATGAAGCGGGCGAGGAAGAGGTTGGCAAACTGCTCCCGTGAGGAAGAGGTTGACCGGGGTAGGAGACTGGAGAACCAACGATGAGTGGCCCCCCTGAAGGTGGCCTGGAAAGTTCGGCACGTCAGGGCGTCGAAATACACATAGAGTATCATGACTGCTCTAAAACTCTCCAGGTGGTCGTCGGGGTCTGAATTCCCATCATACATCTCTAGTGCAGGGGCCTTGAAGTGCTGGGGGAGAGGCTTGGAGATAATGTCTAGGGTGAAGGCATTCATCCTTCACATCGGATTATCTTGTTCAGTCGAGGCGTCAGCTCGGCTCTCTTGGACTTGACGGAGCTCATATCTGATGGCCCCAATCTCGGCTTGTAGTTCTACGATCCGAGGGTCGGCTGGAGCATGTGCCCCGCCTTTGTCTTCGCGGGCATGGCGGAGGTTGGCTCGGACTCCAGAGTAGTCCAAGGCTGGACTGTGTGCCTCCCGTCGGGTGCGGCGGTCATTCAGGATGTCACGGAGATCCGAGACGTGTTGGGGAGAAGCGCGGCATCGGCTCTCAGCCCTTGAGTGGGCACTACAGCGGCTAAGGTGCCTACCTTCATCCCTGGGGTTCTCCCTTCGGCAGCGATGATGTTGTTCGGAGGGCTGGCGGCTGTCATCAGACTGCGTCGGTTCTTCCTCCCTTCGGCTGGGAGGTCTCACATTCCTCTGAGGTGGGCTGGCGGGTTGGCTGCTGCCAAACTTTGAGGACTCGACCTGCCGAGTATTGGCTTGGTTGAGGGCTGGCATCCAGCCTGCTTACACCAACCCTGATGATCTGACACCCCGACGGGGCAGTCGCCTCAGGAGGAACCTCCTGCCTGGGGGCAAACTTGTTCCACGCGCTACATGAGGTATTCCAGACAATCAAGGACCACCCAGAACTATTCATTGGTAACCAGGTTTTGGGGGTTCCTGGCTCTTCGTACCATGGTGTCCAAAGCTTAGGAGATCTTAAATTTGGAGTGTTTTAGGGGATCGTCTTAGAAACATTTCCCATAGAAGGCTTCAATTGTTGGTACTCAGATAAGCCGAGGGCAACAAATTAAATTCACTCCCGAGCTTCGAAAGAGGGCCAAAGGATTTGAGGGTCCGGAGAGGATGTGCCGAGGCTGAGGCGGATCGCTCCCTCAGATACTATAGAGGCCAAGGGCTGAAGGATGTTTGAGGAGACTGAGATACAATTGCTCACTTGTGTGTATAAGGGGTTTGGAGGAGCTCTCGGAAGTTGCTCTACAAGGAAGAGAGTGTTAGAGGCCTTAGGTGGAAACTCGAGGCAAGGACTCTGACAGTCAAGTTAGTGTCCGCATGATGTAAGCAGTAAGTCTGGAATCGAGGGGTCTAGATGAAGTCACTGATAGCACTAAGTCCTCAAAGGAGAAAATATGAGAGGTCTCAAAAGTTCCGTATCCTTTACCTTGTGGGAGGTGCCTTGCCTTTATAGTTGGAACTGCCTGAGAGTGGTTGGGCTCGGATGGCCCAGATGCGAGCCGTACGAGGGCTCATGAGATGTTCCAGCGGAGGACATGCGACACCCTAAGATTGGGCCCATCTAGTTCGTACCGAAGGGGTCCGCACATCCTTATAGCGACCCCATGCTGTTGCCCACCATCTAACACGCGTCAACCCCGTAATGGGGGAGCCGAATGCGCCTACATCAACCACTAACTAGAATTGTTTAGCTTTCACACAATTTTCGAGGATATGATCCAAGTCCTCGTCCTCACAATAAAACTACACCCACTATCAAGATTAATACCTTTCTTCCTAAGGTGAATTTTTTATGGGAGTTTTCTATTAAGAAGGAGATAAAGAAAAATTTTAGCTTCGGAGGGTAGTTAAGCTTCCAAATGTTAGAGAGCCAACTGAAGTCGTCTTCCCATTCATAATTGATGAAGGGAAATTTGGCCCGACCTCGCGATCGCCCGACACGTGGCAAAGGCAAGCAGCTCGGGATAGTAGAGCGCCCAAAGCGAACATCGGAAGCAAGCCTAAACTCACTACCGAGCCCAAACTCCAGACCGCTGTACTTAGTCCGAGCTCCTTGTTAAGAGCGAGCTCCCTGTCAAAGGCCCGAGCTCCCTAAAAACCCGAGCTCCCTAAGTCCGAGCTCCCTACTAGGAGCCTGAGCTCCCTAAGTCCGAGCTCCCTACTAGGAACCCGAGCTCCCTGTTAAGAGCGAGCTCCCTGTTAAGGGTCCGAGCTCCCCAAGAACTCGAGCACCCTAAAATCCGAGCTCCCTATTAAGAACAAACTCCCTACTGGGAGTCTGAGCTCCCTATTAAGAGCGAGCTCCCTACTGAGAACATGAGCTCCCTGTTAAGGGTCCGAGCTCCCTAAGAACCCGAGCACCCTAAAATCCGAGCTCCCTATTAAGAACAAACTCCCTACTGGGAGTCTGAGCTCCCTATTAAGAGCGAGCTCCCTACTGAGAACCCGAGCTCCCTGCAAGGAGCACGAACAATACTGGGCCCCAAGCCTCACAAAGCTGACCCGAGCTGACCCGTGGCAGCTCGGAACACTCCAAACCGAACTCAAGGCACCTCGCTCGCAACTCCAACACTTCACTCCCAAAGCACCAGGCCAGCCAAACGTACCCGACACTAAGGACGTCCGTACCCAAGGGCGACGCACCTGACTGATTTGGGATCTGACGCCTGACAGCCGCATTTCAAACGGCTTCCTGCCACCACCACCTGCAATCGTTGTCACTTGCCGTAGAGACGGCTCCGACAAAAGGAATAGTGGCGGTTCTGTCCGGCCAGAGGAAATGACACCCGAACTGGCAGGAGTTCAGAAGTAATCATGCCCGACCTGACGGAGGCCTGGAAGTGAGTGCGCGAGGTGGTTATAAAAGGCTTCAACCCCCCAGGAACAAGGTATGCTAACTTTCGCGCTATCTGGTTATTCTTTCCTTTGAAGGATTCTAACTTGAGCTTCGGAGCCCTTACGCCGGGTTCTCCCCGGAGCTTCTCTTCTCCTTCCATTTCAGGTCCCTGTTACTCAGTTCAGAGGCAAGATCATCAACAGCTAAGACCGGCCAGATTGTGCATCATCAATTGGCGCCGTCTGTGGGAAACGCTTCAAAAAGCCTCCCTCCAAAACTTTCATACCCTTTCCTTCTTCTCTGAAAAACTCATTACTCATGGCCTCATCCAGCAACGCCGGACGCGGCACAGAGACAAACACCACCGGGGAACAGCTCCAAGTTCCCGTGGTGTGTGTTGGGCAGTTCACCATCCCCCTCACGGTGGATGGAATCCCCAATCTGACTATGCCACAAGCAGTGGCACCTGTAAGCCTACCTTCCGCAAACATCCCCTTCCCTCTTCCCATCGAGATTACCTTCACTGAACCAACCGCCGTCCCCCTGGCAGCTAGCCAAAATCGGTTGGACGACTTAATGCAATGCATGCGGGCAATGCAAGCCCAGATGCAGCAGTTCCAGCAACACCAGCTTCACCAGCACCAAGTGTTGCACAACCTCTCCCAATACCACTATCAGCAGCAGTTCCCCCAACTGACACCGAACCAACCACTACTTCCACCTCGCCACCCTGCCCTGAAGCCAGTAAAGGCCTCTCTGCAGGATGGGCGCCTCCACCAAGGAAAGGCCTCCAGGCCCCAGAATCCCCCAAACAGCCAGGCCTCGTCCCCAGGCCGGAGAGAAAGAAAAGTCATCCCCGCCTCGCGGCTCGCAGGCGGATTAGGAACCTCGCCCGCAAGGTCGGCACCTCGGGTCTCCAAACCGGAGTCCCCACTGGTGGGAAACCGATTCGGCGCACTGGCAGCAGCGGACTACCAGCACTCCGAGCCCATTGAGCTCGGCAACACGGAGGCCAGCAGCGCCAGTACAAGGCCCCCTCAGCAGTGAAGACGCCGTCGAAGTCGACGAACCGCCACCCGCGTCTTATCCGAGCTCAGAGGCAAAGGCGAGACGAGCTCGGACGAGGTAGGAGTCACCCCGATTCTCTCAGTTCCTTCCCCCCTCGCCTCAGAACTCCTGGCAGTCCCCTTGCCTAGAGATTTCAAGCTCCCGCCCCTAGACAAGTACGACGGATCCTTCGACCCCAACGACCACGTGGACGCTTTCCAGTCCCAAATGCACCTCGCCAGGGCCAGCGAATCATGCATGTGCATGGCCTTCACCACCACCCTCAAGGGGGTAGCCCGCACTTGGTACAGGAACCTGGCCCCCGGATCGATAAAGTGTTGGGCTCAGTTCGTGCAGGTCTTCACCGCACACTTTGTCACCAGCAAACGGTGCCCCAGATCAGAGGAAAGCATCTTCGGAGTAGTCCAAAGGGAAGGAGAACCCATACGGGGCTACATCAAACGATTCAATGAGGCATGCTTACAGATACCCCGGTTAGACCCCGCGGTGCAGCTCGCCGCAGCAAAATGAGGGATGACGCACAAGGAATTCAAGTGGCACATGGTAGCTAACCAGCCCGCAACTGTGGCCGAGCTCCTCAAGCTCGCGGACAAGTTCATGAGGACAGAGGAGGAAATCAACCAAAGAACCGAGGGCGGAAACGAGAAAAGAAAGAGGGATGGCGAGCCCTCTAGCTCAGCCGACCGAAAAAACCCGGCCCGGGACCCAAAACCGAACCAGTCGTTCCGAGCTCCCCTGCCAGTTCGGACGGATTACACGCCACTGAACACAAGGCGGACCGAGATCCTAATGACGATCAAGGACGCCCCCTTCGTGAAATGGCCACCTCGCCTAAAGGGAAATCCGAACGAAAGAAACAAGAATTTGTATTATAGTTTCCATAGGGACCACGGTCACAGTACCGAGCAATGTAATAACCTCCGAGACGAGATAGAGGGGCTCATCCGTCGCGGATACTTAAGAAACTTTGTACAGCACAACAATAATAGCAATAAAGCGGATCAGCCGGGCGAACACTTAAAAGATGCCCCGGAGACTAGCAGCAGGCCTGCCGAGCTGATGCAGCGACAGCCTCCGGCAGAAAGGCCAGTTCGGGGAACCATCCATGTAATTGTGGGAGGTTCGGTGGTGGCGGGGTGCACATCAGCGGCAGCCCGGACCTCAGTTCGCGAAGCGGTCCTCGAGGAGCGGAACCCCCCGAAGAGGCCGAAGACCGAGGAGCCGATCCTCTTCACAGAAGACGACGCGCGGGGAGTTCGCTACCCTCACGACGACGCACTTGTCATTAAACTCAGGATCAGCGACTTCGAGGTTAGGCGCGTGCTCGTAGATTCAGGCAGCTCGGCGGACATCCTATTCAAGTCGGCGTTTGATCGGCTACAGCTGCCAAGGAGCGAACTAAAACCTGCAAGCACTCCCCTTGTGGGCTTCAGCGGGGAAGAAGTCAGGCCCCTTGGAAAGATAACGGTGCCCGTGGAAGTCGGCACGTGGCCTTGTGCGGTCAGACTCAACCACGATTTTCTGGTGGTCGCGACCCCCTCCCCATACAACGCCATAATAGGACGGCCAATCACGCATATCCTGCGGGCGGTGGTCTCTACCTACTATTTGGCAATGAAGTTCCCTACGGACTTCGGTGTGGGGGTAGTGCAGGGTGACCAGCTCGAGTCCCGCAAGTGCTATGTCGCCGCCCTAAAGGGCAAGTCCAAGCCGGCCGGCGACCTCGATCTGGAGCGGCCTACGGAGTAAGGCGAAGAACGAGCCTCGCCAACAGAAGAAACAGTCGCGATCCCGACCTCACCTACGGACCTAGCTCGCGCACTCCAGATTGGTGCTTCTGTCAAGGAACCCCTACGGACCGAACTGGTAAGTTTTTTACTCCAAAATTTAGATATTTTTGCATGGTCCGTGGCCGATATGCCCGGTATTGACCCTAGTCTTATAACTCACAAACTTAACACTGACCCTTTAGTCAGACCCGTTAGACAGAAGAAACGGAACTTAGCCCCGGAGCGCTGGAAAGCGGTCGATGAGGAAGTCGAAAAGCTCCTCGCGGCAGACTTCATAAGGGAAGTCCATTACCCGAGCTGGGTGGCCAACCCTGTGCTGGTGAAAAAGGCGAACGGCAAGTGGCGCATGTGCGTCGACTACACCGACCTAAACCGAGCTTGCCTGAAAGACTGCTTCCCCCTTCCTAGGATCGACCGCCTAGTGGACGCGACCTCGGGACATGAATTGCTAAGCTTCCTGGATGCCTACTCAGGCTACAACCAAATCCGGATGGACCAGTCCGACGAGGAAAAAACCAGCTTCGTAACCGAGTTCGGTCTATACTGTTACAAGGTCATGCCCTTCGGGTTAAAAAACGCCGGGGCGACCTTCCAAAGACTTGTAAATAGGCTGTTTCGGCCCCTGATCGGCACAAAGATAGAGTGCTATGTAGACGACATGGTCGTCAAAACACAGTTTTCGCAAGAATTAATACAAGACTTAGATTCTGTCTTCCAAATCCTGCGTCAGTATAACATGAAATTAAACCCCAACAAATGTGTCTTTGGCGTCACCTCGGGCAAGTTCCTGGGCTACGTTGTCAATCGAAGTGGCATCGAGGCCAACCCAGACAAAATACAAGCCATCCTAGATATGAGACCACCTCGGAAAATAAAAGAAGTCCAAAGGCTAAACGGCCGCATAGCCGCCCTAAGCCGCTTCATGTCCAAGTCGGAAGATCGCTACCTACCCTTCTTCAAAGCAATCAAAGGCAAAGGGGTTGAATGGACGCAAGCCTGTCAGCTCGCGTTTGACGAGCTAAAAGGCTACCTCGCCAATGTGCCAACCTTAGCTCGGCCCAAGGAAGGCGAAGTCTTAGAGCTGTACCTCTCGGCTAGCGACGAGGTGGTCAGTTTGGTACTAGTAAAGGAGGCAGACCGGGTCCAACGACCCATATATTATGTTAGTAAAATCTTGCAGGGAGCAGAGACAAGGTACCCGCAGATAGAAAAGCTAGCGTATGCCCTGGTGGTAGCAGCACGGAAACTCCGCCCGTACTTCCAGGCCCACACCGTCATCGTCCTGACCGACAAACCTCTGAGACAAGTTTTACTCAAACCCGAGGTTTCCGGCCGGCTGACGAAGTGGTCCATTGAACTCAGTGAGTACGATCTCCAGTACAAGCCAAGAACTGCCATCAAGGCCCAAGCCTTGGCAGACTTTATCGCAGAGTGCATGTTCAACCCTGAAGCCCCTGAGCTGGTCGAGCCCGAGGTCCCCAGTTCGGGCGAACTCGGAGCTCCCAAGCCAAACGAGTCCGAACCCCGTGAAGTAGTAGCTAGCGTGGCTTCCCTCCTGGTTAGACCAAGCGCGAACTGGGATGAGGAGCCCTGGATCCTTCACGTAGATGGCTCCTCGAACCAACAAGGCAGCGGGGTTGGAATAGTGCTACGCGGCCCGGGCGGAACAAAACTGGAATACGCACTACGCTTTGAGTTCGCGGCATCCAACAACGAGGCGGAGTACGAGGCACTGATAGTCGGGCTAAACCTAGCGCGCAAGGTCGGAGCAAAGCACATGGTTATCTGCAGTGATTCCCAGCTCGTGGTCAACCAAGTTACAGGCGAGTACGAAGTACGCGAACTCACTATGATTGCGTACTTAGCAAAAGTAAAGGAAGCTCTGCTCAACTTCCAATCACACTTCATCAAGCAAATCCCGAGGTCAGAGAACGCTGAGGCCGACGCCCTGTCCCGACTGGCTAGCACGAGCCACAATGCCAGGAGAACCGTGTTCGTAGAGGACTTGCCTCGGCCCAGCATTCTCGGTGGGGCAGAAGAGGTCGCTCCCGTCACCGAAGCAGAGCCGAGCTGGATCGACCCACTCGCGAGCTTCCTGTTAGATGGAACCCTCCCCGCGGACTGCAACACAGCCAAGAGGGTGCAGCGCCAAGCAGCCAAATACGTCATGATAGACGAACGGTTGTACCGACGATCCTACACGCTCCCCTATCTGCGATGCTTGCGCCCAGCCGAAGCCGAGCTAGTACTCCGCGACATCCATGAAGGCTTGTGCGGCAGACACCTGGGGGGCAGAGCCCTCGCCCAAAAGGCACTTCGACAAGGATACTACTGGCCAGCGATGAAGACAGAGGCAATCGAGCTCGTCAGAAAATGCGGCAAGTGTCAGAAGCATGCCAGCATCCACCATCAGCCCGCTGCCGACCTCAAATACCTCACCAGTCCATGGCCCTTCGCCCAATGGGGCATCGACCTCCTGGGGCCATTCCCACCAGCGAAAGGCGGGATAAAAATTCCTAGTGGTGGCAGTAAATTATTTCACAAAGTGGATAGAAGCCGAACCCCTAGCAATAGTTACAGCTCGAAACATACAAAACTTCTTTTGGAAGAACATCGTATGTCGCTTCGGGCTACCTCGGGTACTGATCTCCGACAACGGCAAACAGTTCGAAGATATCAAGTTCCAAGAATGGTGCCGAAGTATGGGAATTAGTCAGAACTTCACATCGGTCGCACACCCGCAGGCAAATGGCCAAACAGAAGTAATGAACAGAGCCATCCTCCGCGGACTGAAAGCGCGATTGGACCGAGCCAAAGGTTTGTGGGCAGACGAACTACCAAGTGTTTTATGGGCACACCGAACCACGGAAAAGACCGCCACAGGTGAGACCCCCTTTAACCTCACCTACGGCACCGAAGCAGTGATCCCGAAGGAAATCGAAGTGCCTACGTTGCGACTAGAAGCGTACGATGAACGGACAAACGAGGACGAGTTACGCACCAACCTCGACCTACTGGACGAAGTGAGAGACCTCGCGCATATCCGAACTGCGGCTTACCAACAAAAGGTAGCTCGGTACTACAACGCGCGAGTAAAGAAGAGGAACTTCCGCGTCGGCGACCTGGTTCTCCGTAAGGTCATGGTGCCCGAACCCGGTGTAGGGAAACTTGGACCAAACTGGGAAGGACCCTACAGAGTAATGAAAACACTCGGTGGGGGAGCGTACGAGCTCGGAACCCTAGAAGGGAAACAAGTACCCCGAGCATGGAACGTTGTCAACTTGAGAAGGTACTATCTATAGGCCACCAAGGCAAGTACGCCGAAGTCATTTCATAAAATGAACTGAAGGACCGAAATGGTCAGTTCGGCAAAAAATATAACTCGAAGACACCAGTACATGAACAAAAAGACATTTCGTTTCAAAATAGATGTGTACATTTAAAAAAAAAAAGGGTGTACATTCACAAGCCCGGGGCTACTTCATCGTTATTAGAAGCCTTTTCGACAACACCCGAAGGACCTGCCTCCCCCTCGGAGTCTGGTTCGGCATCCGCAGCATTAGCCATCTCCGGAGTGATGCGTGAAGTGGATATGGCGCTGGTATCGAGGTCGGGGTACGTATTCCGGATCATCCACCGACTTAGCTTGAAACCCCTCCTGTAGGAGTCTACCATCAGGTCATCGAAATCTAGCGAAGCAATGTAATCGCTGACAGCCTTCTTCTTCGCGTCTTCGATGCCTTGAGAGAAGATCTGAGTCCTCTCCCTGATATCCTCCTGAAGATACTCGACTTGGTGCTCCAGGTCCAGCTTCATTTCCGCCATACGCTGCACCACCACTCCCATGGCCTCGGCATCCCTCTGAGACCTCGCTTGCCTAAACCGCGCACGACGAGCAGCAGCATCAGCAGCACGAGCATTCTCCTCGACAGCTCGCGCCTGCCTCGAGCATTTCTCCACCTGGTTCGCCAAGGCGTGAATGGAGGAGTTCACCTATCAAAGGAAAACGAGATCAGAGAAACGAATAAAAGCTGAACTCTAAAGAAGGGATCACTTACCACCATGGCATGAGTAACGGCACAGCAGGCCACTTGGTGCAGAGGGAGCTCGGTCCACGCCGCAACTTCCTCGGGAAACATGCCTCCTTACTCCGTTGAAGAGCATGAACAGGCGACAGCACGCTCCTGAAGTCCCCCGGGGCCTCCGAGCCCGACGGCCCAGCTCGCATATGAGCGGACTCGGAATAGGCGGGAGCCCCCGTGTGTGTGGTTTCGGCATAAGGAGCCCCCGCCGGCCCCTGCATAGGAGGAACCATCTCAGGCTCCTCTACCGGATAATCCGGCACCTCGGGCTCCGCAGCTCGGGATGGCTCGGCGCGAGCTCGCTTGGCCACCCGCTTTCTCCTCTTCATGCCCTCGAACAAGTGCCCACCTCAGGTCCCTCGAAAATCCATTGTACCTGCGAAAAGGAGTTCGGCATCAGTAAGACGTAAAAGAAGAGCAAGACGAGATCATTAGGGAAAGAACCTACCCGAACTCAGGCCCGCAGCAATAAGCTTGGCCTCCGTCAGATACCATTGGCAATCCAGCCCAAGCCGCGCCCATTGCCGGAGGCCCTTCGCCGTCTCCTCATCAAGTGTGATGCCGGAATCAGGAGCGGCCACCCCCCAGCCGGTCTGGAACGGCCACCCCATCGCACTTCGCACCCCGAAATAGTCTCGCTTCCACGCCGGGACCTTATTGGGGAGTCCGTGTAAGAGCTTGAAGCCCGGGCGAGGGGACAGGTAGTATGCCCGCCTACGCCCAGGAAGGGGACCCACTTGCTTTTTCAGCATTAAGATAGAAGAAAAAATCTCCAGATCCAGAGGGAAGTTCTCGTTGCAAAATAAAGAGATCGTTCCCACTAAGTTCCTAATAGAGTTCGGGTGAAGCTGGCCAACCGTCACACCGAAGTGGTTTAGGACCTCGACAAGAAGAGGGTGGAAGGGCAGTCGCAGCCCCGCGGCGAGCTGTTCCCGGAAAATCACCATCTCATCAGGACCGTGTTCCCAAGGAAAGCTACCCGTAGGGATAAAGTAACCGTACTCACTGGGCAAATTGTAGTAGTCTACGAGGGTTTGAAGTTCCTCAAGCGTCATAGTCAAAGGGCCGAACTGATCTACAACCCGGCCACGACGGGAGGTGGATGCCGACCTACCCGAAGCACCTCGGGTGGTAGGCCCGACCCCTTCCTCAGGACCTAAATCGGGCTCACTTGAACTACCGTGGGACGCAAACTGGTTCGTAGAACCCACATCAGACCCGCTTGAACAGTCTGAACCCTCCAAACCAGACATCGTGAAATGGAACGGGATTCCAAAAAACACTCACCCGGGAAGAAGACTGAAGCAAACCGCGAGAACTCGAACAAGCAAGAAAACCTGGGACGCGAGCTGAAAAACCTGGACGCGAGCTGAAACTTAAGGCGCGAGCTCAAGGTGTACAACAGTAGCAAGGACGCCCCCCCGCGCACTATTTATATCCACAGCGTACGGAAAGCGACAGCCCAGATCGAAGCCAATCCAACGGCCCACAGCCGCGCTAAGCCGCACGTCTTCCAAGACCAATCAGCGCACGTCTTTCCGAAACTGACGGAACATCGCGCACGTCTTGTCAGAGGACAGGTGTCGACACGCGTCTTCCCGAAACTGACGGGGTAACGGCGCATGTCTCCTCGCAATAAAAGCGTCTACAGTGCAACTCCCGAACAACTGCCGTCACGACTCCCAAAATGCGCGCCCTTTTCTGAAAATCAAATTAGAGCAAGCGCGCTCAGCACGGACCAAAACCCTCCTGCTACCTTGCAAACTCCCCGCACCAAGACGAGACCGTTGTCACAGGGAGTGGGGGGCAATTGATGAAGGGAAATTTGGCCCGACCTCGCGATCGCCCGACACGTGGCAAAGGCAAGCAGCTCGGGATAGTAGAGCGCCCAAAGCGAACATCGGAAGCAAGTCCAAACTCACTACCGAGCTCGAACTTTAGACTGCTGTACTTAGTCCGAGCTCCTTGTTAAGAGCGAGCTCCCTGTCAAAGGCCCGAGCTCCCTAAAAACCCGAGCTCCCTAAGTCCGAGCTCCCTACTAGGAGCCCGAGCTCCCTAAGAACCCGAGCTCCCTAAGTCCGAGCTCCCTGTTAAGAGCGAACTCCCTGTTAAGGGTCCGAGCTCCCCAAGAACCCGAGCACCCTAAAATCCGAGCTCCCTATTAAGAACAAACTCCCTACTGGGAGTCCGAGCTCCCTATTAAGAGCGAGCTCCCTACTGAGAACCCGAGCTCCCTGCAAGGAGCACGAACTATACTGGGCCCCAAGCCTCATAAAGCTGACCTGAGCTGACCCGTGGCAGCTCCGAACACTCCAAACTGAACTCAAGGCACCTCGCTCGCCACTCCAACACTTCACTCCCAAAGCACCAGGCCAGCCAAACGTACCCGACACTAAGGACGTCCGTACCCAAGAGCGACGCACCTGACTGATTTGGGATCTGACACCTGACAGCCGCATTTCAAACGGCTTCTTGCCACTGCCACCTGCAATCGTCGTCACTTGCTGCAGAGACGGCTCCGACAAAAGGAACAGTGGCGGTTCTGTCCGGCCAGAGGAAATGACACCCGAACTGGCAGGAGTTCAGAAGTAATCATGCCCGACCTGACGGAGGCCTGGAAGTGAGTGCGCGAGGTGGTTATAAAAGGCTTCTACCCCCCAGGAACGAGGTATGCTAACTTTCGCGCTATCTGGTTATTCTTGCCTTTGAAGGATTCTAACTTGAGCTTCGGAGCCCTTACGCCGGGTTCTCCCCGGAGCTTCTCTTCTCCTTCCGTTTCAGGTCCCTGTTACTCAGTTCAGAGGCAAGATCATTGACAGCTAAGACCGGCCAGATTGTGCATCATCATTAATCATACTACAATTTATTTTGTAAGTTGATTTTATCGAGAATATGCCATTAAGATTTAATCTATCGATCAATTTATCCTTTTTTGATCATGAGAGGATAAAAATAGATCTAATTGTGGCCCATATATATGAAGGGACAAGACTACACATTTTGTTTTCCATCCACATCATTCAACCTGAACTAGAGAGATGGTTTTAGCAATCAATGAATCATCCAACCATCTATCATTTTAAAACTTTATAGTTTTACTATTACCAATTTCCCATCCAATACCCTTCTTGAGAAGACATCTAGCCTTTAGGATTCCCCGACATCTAGCCTTTAGGATTCCCCTCCAAGATCATGAAGTTTTTTTTTTTTCATCACTCTAGAAGTTTTCCCTTTTTAAATATTTTCCCTTAATCACTTAATCCATAGGTTATCCTCCTCATTTAAAACCTTCCAACCCACTTTAGCTAGACTAGCTTCATTAACTCAATGGAAATTCTTTAAACCAAGCGCAACCCAACTCTTTGGATAACAAACTTTCTTCCATCTTAATAGATGGATAGGCCTTTTATCATTTGAGTTAGATCACAAAAAATTTCTTTGGGATTTGTATACCTCTTCAATGATATTGGGGAAGTCTGAAGGATCTCAATAAAAATTGAGATATCATATGTCTTGTTGCATTTAGAAGTTACTCTCCTAGCCAAAGAGAGTATTTTTCTTCCAACCTGCGAATTTGTTGATAAATTTATCCTTAATATTCAAGAAAGTGTTTTTGGTGACCCTTGAATTGATTAAAGGAGCCCCTGAATAAGTTTTTGAGTTTGTTTGGATCAAAATCCTCAAAATTCAAGCCAATTTTTTTTTTTAAATCTATTAGGAATGTTTTTGGAAAATTGGATTGTGGACTTGTTAAAATTTGGGCTTTGCCCTGGAGCATTTGTAAAATTTATTAAAATATCTTTAGTTCTCATGTATGTTGGGATTGTAGTTTGGGTTAATTACTTATGTATACCTATATATTTGAGAAACTACTTATATATACCTCAAACTTATAAAAACAACTTATGTGTACCTTGTTTACCTTTCCAAGGTTAAGTCTAATAGAGGCAGAGGTAGAAGTGATTGCCCAGCATTTTGATTATTCAAGGGCAAAATTGGTATTATAAAAACTTTTGAAGTGAACTGTTAATGGCACTGGTAAGCCTGATCCATCCTAGGTTAGGCTTGAACAAAATTTTAAGCCCACGGGCTCGGGCTCTAAAAATTGGGCCCAACTATTTTTCAGGTTGGGTTCGGGCTTTCCCAAGTAAGCCCGGCCTGATAATATTAAATATATAATATAAATAATGATATATGCCTTAATAATATATAATATATATTATATAATAATAAAATTAATAGCAAAAAAGTATTATATATATATGTTAAATGTATAAAATATTATATAATACATAATATATTATTAATAATATATAATTAATATATTATAAAATGCATATCAAAATCGGACTTCAACTCAGGCCCAGGCTTTGGGCTTTATATAGGGCCAGGCTTGGGCTCAAGATCTAGGCCCAATGGTTGGGTTCAGGCCTGATGATTTTCTGTTTATAAAGAGGCAAAGCCCAAGCCGAACCCGAACAGGTCTAGTCTCCACCAATACACCCTAGAAGCAATCAATGTTTGATGAAAATTTTAAAAAGCACAAATTTAAGATAAAAGACTTATACCTCCTTGGACTTTCTCCTACAGAACCACCATCTTTTTTTCAAACTGGACTAAGACCTCCATTGTTAGGTAATATCATCATACAAAGGCCTCCCTTCTATTAAAAAACTATCGAGGCCCGTTTGCACATTCAGTTATAAAATTTCATTTTGCCCCTAGCTTATCACAACCATTAATAAGTCTGCCGCTGCAACTCATGGTTTATCACGGTGTCAATAAGTTTGCCGCTGCTACTGATGGTTTAGCGGTTGGTAACTTGAAAAAAAAATGTTTCTTACATTGGTTGCCATAAAAAATTCTTTATACAAAAACTTCACGTTGTAATGGTAGCGAGCGCTGACGTAGGGAGAGATTAGGCATTTGGTCTGCAAAGAACTTAGCAACTCTCCTTGTTACTCAGATTGGAACCAGGGCAAATAGAAATATGTACAGTACAGATATATAAAATAATACAAAATGTAAGGCTTTGCACTCTATATATTTGTATTTGTATTCCTTTCAAACTGAGCCGTAGGTTGTATTTGATTATAGTGTAAATTTATTTGCACTAATAAAAATATATGGGAGTGCAAATATAAAAAATGCAAAATTTATTTTAATTTTGCTTTAGATTGATTTTACTTCATTCTGATTCATGTCCTAATTTACTTCATATGTATTGCAATCAAACAAAATAAGCTAAAATTTGAAACAAAAATAGGTCAGAATTTACACTAGAATCATTTGCACTGCCATGATTTTGCATCAGTGCAAATTTATTTGCATTACAATCAAACACAGCCTTAGACTCATTTTGGAAGGAGTATAAATACAATATACAGTACAAATATATACAAAATAATATAAAATATTAGGTTTTGTACTCCACAAATTTGTATTTATACTCTTTTCAAACTGTGCTTTAAGAATACAAATGCAAATATATATAATACAAATACATGCAAAATAATACAAAATATAAGGTTTTACATTCTACAAATTTACATTTGTATTCCTTCAAAACTGAGCCTTAATGAATTTGGTTGCACTCTGAATCTGCTGCGCCCATAATCCCAAACTGTTCCCACATGCCCATCCACACAACACCACTGCCATGTATTAAAAACATTTCATGAATAAAGGAATATTCTCAATGCAAAGCAATAATGTCTCGTACGTGAATAAGGGAGGTGGGAACAGCTTCTGGGTATAGTAGCAGATATGTACCTCCTTTTTTCTTCATTTATTTGGCATAACTGTATATACCTAAGAGTCTATTTGGTTCGCAGGAATAAGGGTCCGGAATCGGAATCGGAATCGAAATGGATTATTCCGATTCTAGATGTTTGGTTGGGCGGAATCCAAATCCAAGCGTAATGGCAATCCCTCATTTGAGGGAATAAGGGAATGGCCATTCCCAACCCACCCCCAGTAATCGGATTCCCATTCCAGCCGGTTAAAAGGAAAATGACCGTAAAACCCCTCAAACCCCCGATTCAAGTTTGCAACCTTCTTTCTCCTCCCTCTCGTCACTCCCTCCTTCAAAACCTTCTGCAGCTCGGCGGCTGAACTCTGAAGATCCGACCTGTATTACTCTGGCCAGGTCATCATGGATTTCTCTCTCCTTTCCTCCTCTTCTTATTCTTCTTCGAAATCCGCCGCCCATGCTCTGCTTCCTCCTTCTTCCTTCTTTTTTTTTTTTTTTTTTTCACTAACTGAAATGTGGTTTTATGTTTTGCAGATCTGCTCTACTCTATTGGGATCGATCTACTTCTTCACTGCTACCATAACTAGTTTTTCACACCAGTCAATCCAGGCAATCGGTGAGTATAGTTCATAATTGATAATCTATTGATTAAAACTCACGATTGATATTATTAGGATAAGCAAAATGGTGACGCACGGTTGTTTTGCTCAATACTACTAAATATACAGCTGTATATAGATAGGTGGGTGCAATTATATTTTGGTTGTTCTAACAAACGTCTTCAATAAGTTCATGTTGTGACACTTTGGCTCAAACAGGTTTTTTAATTTCCTGAAAATAAAATTTGTCGTGCTTCTTACAAAACTTACATAGGATGAAGATGAAACTTGTATTTCTAATAAAGACTCTGAGATTCAAGTTAGTTTATCATCATATGCAATACGAAAGTAATTTTCTTTCCAATTTATTAATGTTTTCAATATTTAATTTCAATTCAATATAAATTCCATTGAAAATATAAATCCAAAATTTCAACCTATCAAATTCGGATTAGGAATACCAATTCTAT
Organism: Nelumbo nucifera; assembly: GCF_055504915.1. Classification (NCBI taxonomy): domain Eukaryota; kingdom Viridiplantae; phylum Streptophyta; class Magnoliopsida; order Proteales; family Nelumbonaceae; genus Nelumbo; species Nelumbo nucifera. The sequence goes on from NC_142655.1 coordinate 44,608,287, forward strand.
CCATTTGATGCTCTCATTGTAAATTATTGTGACACTGACTGAACTGAAATAATATATTTTTTTGTAAAAAGAAAATGAGATATACATGAGGTTACAATTGTATTGTGCCCTGAAATTCTTTTTCTTTCCCATGTTGAACTTAAACAATATCTTTGCTAGCCCAGACCTGCTTTCAATAAGACCATACCAACACTGCTTTCATCATGATTTGAAACACTTAGAATGCTTGCACCTTCAAGTTCTATGTCATTCTCATGGGCAGCTTCTAACATAGACATTCCAATGGGAACTTTGATATGCTTCTCCTCTCCATCTTTGTCTACAAATGTCACAGATATCCTGTTATTCATCAAAAAAATGTCACAGATACCCTTCATAGAAATTAAGCCACAGGAATGAAGAAAACATTTCCTATCATCTAAAGGACATGGGTTTCTTTGTGTAATTCCTTTCTGGATTATGTGACTAAACTCATCTGTCTTTGTGTTTTGGGATTTTACAGCACTCTGGAGTTTATCCTGACTATACCAATGAATCATCTAATCTCGCTTCAGGGAGGCTAAATGCGGAAGCTGTGACATTGCTGCTTGATAAATGGTGGGGATCTGGCATTGTCCATGCAACAGTTTGGATGTCAGATCATAAAGATGTCTATATTGGCTCTGCTAACAATGACTGGAAATCTCTCTCTCAGGTATTCACTTATACGTTCAATAGAAAAATAATCTTCTTTATTTGTTGAAGAAGGTATGATCTTTCTATTGGCTATACTTGTATATTGTTATCCTTTCTTTCAGAAATATAGTTTGATTCTTGCTTTACATTTTTCATAAAAATATGAAAACAAATAAAGTGTGCAATATGGAATTTTACCAAAAAAATATTGATTACTTGTTGTTGGGTGAAAGACTATAAAATCAATGAATATTTTATTAAGATAATTTCACTGATTGTCTATGTTATAGTTGCAGAGTTTGTTATTTAAACCAATCAAATATGGTTAACCAAGTAGCTACTTGAGATACCACAGGAATGTGATACAATACTGCCAATAAATATGCTAGGCAATACTGCCATGGACAATAGTCACAATACAACATTATCCAGTGCCTCAATTTTACATTAAATATTTATTGTTGCGTGAAAGTGATGGAAAATGTCTTTCTTACTATGGAACATTGGAACCTTGAAGTAAAAATGAGGAGAGATTACATAGACATGGTTAATACTAACAAACTAACAAAAAAATACTCTCAAAAAAGACCAAGGAATAAAAGTGCTCATTATGGTAATGTAGGATGGATAGACATGCGAAATAATATTCAAACAAATGTGCTTAAGGTCAAAATTCTCCATGAACATTTAAATTCTTAGCTTCTAAATCTCCTTTTTTCAATATTTCCCTTATTATCAACATATGGAATCTTTTGGCAGAGTATTGCAAGTATTTGTCTAAATTTTATAGTTACAGGAATTTCATTGATAAATGTTCTGGGAACCCCTTATTATCAACTATTTTTAGGAATAAGGCATGGATGATGATGACCAATTTATCACCCCTGCTTCTGGTGTTGACTTCTGTTAAAAAATTCTATTGTTTCTTTTATTCCAAATGGCTCACATAATTGCTAGGGGGTAACTGGTCAACAAAGTTTCTCTTTTTTAGACATATACGAGAGACTTCATTCTTGTAAGAGAACTGAAAATGGGAAACGCCATTGCAGATTGAGTGCCCTGATAAAATGAAGCCAAACAACAGTACTAAACCTGCAATGCAAGAACAGATGGCTAACTGATTCTTCCTCAGCATTACAAAGCACACACAAGCTGTCTTGAACATTGAACCCCTTACTAACATTTCTTTAGTCAAACACTTCTCCAAACTACCCATGTGAAGAATTTCACTTTTGAAGGGATAGAAGTTTCCCAAACAGCCAAAATAGGGCATTGATCCCTTTGCTCCAACTAAGCCTTTATAAAAGAATTTAACAGAAAATTCCCCTGAGGACATCCATTTCTAGCATCTTGAATCTTGTAAATTCAGATTTGAGTCCTAATTTTGTAGTAGAGCTAAGAGGTAAGCCATCAAATCAAGTTCCCAATCATTGAAGTGCCTTCTGAAGGAAGGAGTCCATGTGATCATGTTTCCAGACACCTCATAGGATTCAGCCACCCAGGCCATTTTGTTTTCAGCAACATTAAACAAGGTTGGAAACCTGTACTTTATGCCAATTCACCACACCAAGGGTCCATCCAGAACCATAACTTCCTTCTATCTCCCAGTCTGATCTTTACCTTCATTGAAACTACTAAAAGCTCTAGAAATACCTTTCCACGCCCCGCACCTTTCGGTTTTTTTTTTTTTTTGAAAAAGTTAAGGTAAATTTATTGATAGAATTCAGAACCATACAAAGAAACTCCCAAAAGGGAGCAAAGGCTGAGAACAGCCTCTCAGCATATTACATCTCAAATATACTAATAGATCTTAATTGAGACCCCAAGACCCTAGGCTGGAAGCCTTTCCACACCCCACACCCTTAGGATAATTGAGAATTTTTTGCATCCTAGGCTCCTATCCATTACTGCTTATTCCATACTTATCAGTTATGACCTTCCTCCAAACAATTTTGGGTTCTGTAGAGAACCTCCAAAACCATCTTCCCAAAAGTGCCTTGTTAAAGAGATTTCCTTCCTGATTCCTAAGCCTCCATTCGATAGTGGTTTACAAACCTGATCCCAGTTCATGAAATGATATTTGGTTGAGCCCTTCCAACCATTCCACATAGGTCTCATTTTCCATTCAATCTGTGAGGGGATCGAGTACATGGACATATAATAAGCTGGAATGCTTGCCAACAAATTTTATTAAAGTCACCTTAATTCCTTTAGAAAGATACCAAGCTTTCCAAGCAGCCAGCTTCAAGTCCATCCTCTCTAGAATTGGGTTCCAAATGGCTTTTGATGTACACAGTCCCTAATGGAAAACCCAAGTATTTTGAAGGCAAACATCCTACTTTGCAACCCAAAATATCAGCCAACTCATGCACATTTGCAATATCCCCAACTGCCATGCATATTTATAATCAAATACTACAAATAGGGTAAGATGCCCTTTTCTACATGATGTTTTTCTATTTGTTTTGTTGGTTGTATGGTCCATTCAATTTTTGCTTTGATGGTTGATGTATACATGTCTAATTGGTAGGTTCCTTTGGTTTGTATAATTTGTTTGTTCAGGCTAAGTTGGTTTAGTGTTGCAGAAAATGTTCGCTCAAGGGATTGCTCTTAATCTTGACTTCGCATTTTAGAAGTGAAAATCATGGAACCCAGATGCGTCTTTCAGTTTATACACTTTCTTACTTATCTCACCCCATAATTGGTTCATGAGGTTAGATGGTTCAGATGGAACTCACTGTAAAAAATATGGGTTCAGATGCTAGAAGGTTAGGATTTATTCATCAATCACCAAATTACAACCAAATTCTAACCTTTTAAGCTGAAGTTCAATTGTAGAAGATGAAATGTAGGAGTGGCATTGTATTATAGATGCAAGATTTTTGTTTTTAAACATTCATGTTGTACTAGTAATATTTCCACCATTATGAGAGATTTTTGTTTATTTATGTATTGTTCTTTTCATTTTTATGGAGAATGATTTTTTGTGATTTTTGTTTGTTTATGTGCTTTTCTTTTTTTTTTTCATATTTTCTCTATATATGCACTTGGTAACAGGTTTCCAATGTGTGTATATGTTGAAAATATATAATTAGTGGATGATTTTGTGGTTCTTTTAACAGGGGCAGAATTGGAAACTTTGGCTGATTCCGATTCCAGATTCTAGTTGAACCAAACAGCAACAATTGAAATCTGATTCCGATTCCTAACTGAACCAAACAAATGCCAGGAATAGGTGATTCTGATTCCGATTCCGATTCCGGTCATGTCTGCGAACCAAACACACCCTTAATTTGTTGCTGAACTTGTTCAACTTTTAAATTGGCTTTTGAGAGAACATTTCATGAATAAGGAAGAGGGTGGGCTTGGCCTTAAAAATGTCTTACTACAAAACAGAGCTTTACTTATGAGGTTTTGTTGGAGGTTCTTAAAGACAAATGCTTTATGGGCCCAAACCTTATGGGCTAAATATCTTAGGCCCCGTTTGACATGCGGAAGATCTCACCGCCAAAAGATGGGGCGTCGAAAAGACGTGGGAAACCCATTTTGGGCTGATTTCGGGAAGCTCCAAATGAAGTTTCCCGTGTCTTTCGCATTTTAATCTCACGTGGAAAGACCCGAAACAACACACGGAAAGACGCACGTTTGCCAAACGATATTCGGTCTTCCTAGATCTTATGTCAAAAGCTCAATGCATCTATTGACTATCAGAGCTACAAGATCTTCTCAAAAAGACTTGCCAAATGAACCCTTAGCTATGGTGATACATTCTAGACGGGAAAATACAAGAAAAACACTTCATTGATTTGGCGTACTATGGTGAAATGTCAATATGATTTGTGTATGGGGGCACTTTGGGTAGTAGGCAATGGATGGATTATTATACAAAGTCTGATCCATGGATACCAAGTTTTTCAAATTCAGTAATGGATGCAATGATGGCTCATAATACCCAATGTACCAGGGTCACCCACCTAATAGATACACTCACGAGTAGAGAATTAGTGTATTTGGACAAAATTATATAGTGGGTGAAATCAATGCTATTAAACAGATTCACCTCCCAAAAGATGCTTGTTTAGTGTGGACCAAAAATGCCTTGGGAGATTTAACCACAGCTACAGCTTATAGAGCGTTACATCTTCAAGAAGGTCAGCCCACCACTAGTCTACCTGCTTTTGGGAGTATTACTTGGAAACAATTTTGGCATATCAAAAATCTACCACCTCGTTTACATTTATTCATTTGGCGTGGGATTCATAACTTGCTCCCGGTGAGATCTGCACTAGCAAAAAAATTTCAAGGTGCTCTGCTGCTAAAGCAGAGGCTTTGACATTACTTGAAGCTTTGAAATTTATCCTAGAACTTGTGTTGAATTTGGTACAAATTGAGGAGATGCTATGAGAACAATAGAGAGAGAGGGATTTGAGTGATGGCCAAATAATATATTTGACTGTTTCTTCTTTATTTATAGATTACATTAATAGGATATACAAGAATGAATTCTATTTGATCTAGGATAGGATTAGTTGTAATCCTAAATAGAATAAGACTTATCTTTCTAGGATAGGAGTTATTCTTTACAAAGATAATCTACAGAGATAATTATTACTAGGATACGGGTTATCTACAAAGATGATTAATATGTGCATGAGTCATGCACGTATCATTGTTGCTGACCCCCCCTCAAGTACAGCCGGGGAAGAAATGGTGAGCTTGTGACAAAGAACTACAAATTGTGGTAAACCTAGGGGCTTTGCGAGAATATCTGCTAATTGATCAACCAAGGGGATGAACCAAACATCAAGAAGTTTAGTTACAACCTTTTCTAGTATCAAATGAATATCCAACTCGATGTATTTAGAGCGAGAGTGAAGTGTAGGATTAGTAGCAAGAAATTTAGCCCCCATGTTGTCACACCATATTAAAGGAGTTGCAGAGAGGGAGATACCTAATTTTTTGAGGAGCATATGAAGCCATAGAACCTTAGTAGTCGCAGAAGCCAAACTATGATATTCTGATTTAGTGCTCGATCGAGTCACAGTTTGTTTCTTTTTGGAACTCCAAGAAATTAGATTAGAGCCAAAGAACACACAATAACCACTTTGAGAGCGGTGATCCATGAGACAGCTTCCCCAATCAGCATCAGAGTAAGCAGTAAGAGAGAATGTACGACATGGTTGGTTGAAGAAGCATACCATAAATAATTGATCCTTTGACGTGTCGAAGGATCCTTTTTGCAGCAGCCCAGTGGACGGTAGTGGGAGTTTGCATGAACTAACATACCTTATTGACTGCAAATGCAATTTATAGACGAGTAATAGTCAGATAGTAAAGAGCACCGACAATACTACGATATAAAGTAGGATCGGTGAGAGGCTCCCCTTCTAAATTTGTGAGCTGAGTGGAGGCAGACATAGGAGTGGAGAGCAGTTTTACATCATGGAGTTGGCTCTATGCAGAAGATCTTCAATATACATGTGTTGAGACAGATGAAAACCATTGGATGATCTGTGAAGTTCAATGCCAAGAAAATAATGTGCGGGGCCCAAATCATGAAGAGAAAACTAAAAAGCAAGATGCTGAATTAGAGAGCTAATGGCCAAAGGAGAGGATTATGTGATGATGATATTGTCCACATAAACAAGAACCAAAACAATACCAGATGTAGAGCAAGATATAAACAAAGAGGCATCGGCTCTAGATTCGAGAAACCCTAGGGATAGAAGTGAATCCCATAGCCTTGTAAACCGTGCACGTGGGGCCTGTTTCAGACCATATAAGGATCGATGGAGATGACAAAATATGTTGGAAATCTGGGGTCAACAAATCTAACCGGTTGCTTCATATATATTTCTTCTGAAATATTACCATGTAAGAAGGCATTGCTAACATCCAACTAGCGAACATCCCAATTAAAGGAAACCGCAAGAGATAAGACTATGCGAATTGTAGCTGGTTTAACCACAGGGCTGAATGTCGGATCATATTTAATGCCAGCTTCTTGAAAGTAGCCGTTAGCAACAAGACAGTCTTTGAAGCATTCAACCGAACCATCATGTTTACGTTTGATTTTAAAAACCCATTTGTTGCCAATAATATTTTTATTAGGTGGAGGCAGAACGAGGGTCCATGTATTAGTATGAAGTAAAGCATTGTACTCATCAGTATGAGTTAGAAGTAGGAAGCAGAGGTCACTGGAGAGGGTCCCCATAAATCACAGTGAATTAATTCTAAGGGAGAATTACTAATAGCATGATTTCTGGAAAAGGGAAGTACATGACTCTTAGCTATTGAGCAAGCTGAGAAAAAATTTAAGCCAGTACTAGAAGCTACTGGTAGATGCTAAGAAGAAATAATTTGTTAAGTCATTTTGAGAGCAGGGTGACTTAGTTGATGATGCCAAATCTCAAGACTAGCACGAGTACCTACAAATGCAGTAGGAGATGAAACCACAGTTGATAACTTGATTGGAAGATGCAGATGATATAGACCACCCTCATTCGACCCTTGAAGAAGTATCATCTCGGTGCATCGATCCTTCACAAAAAATTCATGAGATGAAATTCAAAATAAACATTGTTATCAACAGAAAACCATGCCACAGATAAGAGATTGAAACAAATCTAGGGAACATGGAGAATATTATTCATAACCAATGATCTAGAAGATAAAGCAAAAACAATAGAAGAGCCAGAATGAGCAATCGACAAACTTGAACCATCGCCAATGGAGATACGATCTGAACCATCATAGTCAAAGTGTATTTGCAGTTTGTTCAGATCCAAAGTAAGATGATGTGTCACACCAGAATCAAGAAACCAAATATCTGTATTCTGCTTGTCACGCCCTAATGCAGCCGTAAACACCAGAGGTTGTGGTCGTTTAGGGTTCTTCAGACTGTTAATATGTGCAAAGAGTTTTCGACAGTACCTAGTAGAGTGATTTAATCCTCAAAAAATTTGGCAAGGATTATTGCTGTATTTGGAGGGAATAGAAGATCCATTACCCGTTTGTGGTAGATCAAGTCTATTATATTTTTTGGAGTCCTTGCTTTTGGAGGCAAGATCCGCAAAAGGAGAGCTAGCATGTGTAGATGTAGTTACTGAATGAAGCAAACGATTCTTATGAGTTGGAAGCATACCTTGTAAGATGGCAAAGGATAGCTCATCTGTTTGGGTAATGATTGCTGTAGAAAAAGCATCATAATCTGGACCAAGACCATTTAGGGTATGATGAATTAACTGTGAGTTTGTCAGAGGCTCGTTGATTATAGCTAGCTTATCACTAAATACCTTGAGTTTTTGGAGATAATAAGTCATGGAGAGATCATTTTTCCGTAACGCTCCAATTCCATTCCTGAGGCCAACAACACTAACTGTTTCTCGAGGAGAATAAAGGTTTTCAAGAGTTACCCAGACTTCTCTGCTTGTTTTGCTTCCTACGACCTGTGCCAGTGTTGCTTCTATCAAAGAGAATAAAAGCCAACTGAAGATGTAACGGTTCGGCTTGACCCATTGTGTATAGGGTTTTGTCATCGAACTTGAAGATCCTGAAGTGGCTATGGTTACCATAGAACGAGGTGGACAAGGAGTTGTCCCATCAACATGGCTGAGGAGTTCATGGCTCAAAAGAGCGTTCTCAACCTAAAAATTCCATACGATGTAGTTGGATCCATCCAACCGAACCAAAATCAGTTGGGGAATATGGTTCCCTAATGCTCCGAAATTTAATTGGTTGATCGAGTTGGTAAACATAGTGGAAGACATGATGAGAATCTTGAATCAATTGCTTTATGGCTCTGATACCATATGAGAACAATAAAGAGAGAGGGATTTGAATGATGGTCTAATAATGTATTTGACTCTTTCTTCTTTATTTATAGATTACAATAATAGGATATACAAGAATGAATTCTATTTGATCTAGGATAGGATTAGATGTAATCCTAAATAGGAAAAGACGTATCATTATTGCGGATGCACTTCAAATTGTTGAAGCTTTGTTGGAGATTGACAAATCTCCTCCTTGGCGACTACAAACTGTGATTTCTGATTACTGAGTTTACTTGAACCAAACCTCTCAGTGCTCAGTTCATTCTGCTCCCAGGTCTAATAAATTCATTTTGCTTTATCTGTTTCTCAAACTTAGACCTGGACTCTCTGTTCCTCCTTTTCACTCTCTTGTATTAAGGACTATAACTAGAGCATATGACTAATGAATTTGCCTCATCAGGCTTAAAAAATGGTAAATTACAAAGACCCCCTTGTACTATGGGGTCTATGACAAAGACCCCCTATACTTTGTTTTGCGACAAAGACCCCCTGTACTATGACCATGAGACAAAAACCCCCTTCCATTAGCCTTTCGTTCAAAAAGGCCATTGTAATATTTTTTAATCCCCATACTACCCTTGTAATAATTAGACGAGAAAACACTGTTCATCTTCCCTGACCTTCCGATACTACCCTTCCATTCCTTCACATTTCTCTCTCTCTCCCTTTCTCCTCTCTCTCCCCCGATCTCTCTTCTTGCCCTTCCCCTTAACAACGTCGGGATTGAACCCATTTAATTCAATCCCGATCTGTCTCTCCATTATTGCTTTCTTCAGATCCTGACCTCTCTCTCTCTCTCTCTCTCCCTCCATTTGCCTACTTCCCTAACCAGTTCAAAACTTTCAACCCATCCTCAAATGCAGCCAGATTCTACCATTGTGAAATTGCAGCATGATAGGTTTTGGGCATTCCAGGAGCGCCATAGCTAATACGACGAAGGTTCTGGAGGTTGGGATTTGCACCGAGAGCGGCAGATGATCACATAACTTGTGATGGACTTCGATTAGCAGCGGGAGTGCCATTAACTGTTTCTATTCTTCTCATCATTAAACCCCCCTGCTTCTGTGGTTGTTCATCTTCATCATGGTATACATATGCAAAGCCACCGTGCCAGGTCATATCCATTCTGGCCATCTCATCCTCAGCCGATATTCTTAGCAAATTCATCTTATTTGACACATAAAACAAAGGACCCATGATGGCACTCACCAACCGTTATGACGAAGGTTCTAGAGGTTGGGATTTGCACCAAGAGCGGTAGATGACCACACAACTTGTGATAGACTTCGATTAGCAGTGGGAGTGCCATTAGCTAGTTCTAGTCTTCTCATCATTAAACGTCCCTGCTTCTGCAACTGTTCATCTTCATCATGGTATAAAACAGAGGTCCCATTCCGACCATCTCATCCTCAGCCGACATCCTCAGCAAATTCATCTTATTTAACACATAAAACAGAGGACCCATGGTGGCACTCACCCACCCAACAATCGTAAGAATCTGGATAATTTGAGTAGCTAAGAGCTTTCCACCTCCTCCCATGAACAACTCATATGGCCTCCTTGTGGCCTGGTATACCTCCTGCACATATATGCCCCTTGAAAACAAGCCCGTGAATATAAGACCCCAACTTCCACAGCCGTCGTGCAATTGCGCAGCCTCCAGTGGGTCATCATATTTGAACTTCTTAGCAAGCTTGTTGCATCCAATCAAGACCCAGGAGGCAACAAAACCACAGACGATAGCAGCCCATGGCTCTACCACTGGGCAACTAGAGGTGATTGCCGTGAACCCACCATGCAATCCATTGCACACATCAGTAATGTTTCAGTGTCCTGAAATCAACCTTTTCCCGAACAGAGTGGTCAGCGCAGCCGTGCAACCGGCTAAAGTTGTGGTCACTGCAGTCCGACCGAGGAAATGAGGTAAGCGACGAATTAGGTTTCTCTCTGTTATAGAGCCACTAGGGATCCCTACAGCAGCGATGGCAAAAGCCCATTGACACAGGAAGTTACTGTAATTGAACAACTCTGACGGGAACACCTTCATGCCTAAGAAGTGATGGTCGATGAAGCCGTTGGAAGGAGAACCAAAGACAAAGGTGAACCCAAAGAGATAGTAAAATAGACCCCCAGCGGCCACGTCGAGTACGTTGGTGAGCATTATGTTCATGGTATTCTTGGCTCTAATGGAGAAGAGAAGAAAGGGAAGATGATAAATGGATTTCCTCTGTCCTTTCATTTAGGAGAGTTGGGAGAGAGGAAAGAATAAGAGAGGGCAGTGAGGGAGAGTTAAAGAAGAGAAGAAAGGGAAAACAATAGGTTAAATAGGTTTTAAGATAAAAGGGCAAAAAAAGAAAATAGAAAAAATTTAGTAGGATATTTTGGTAACTTAACGCATTCTGTCATCTGACTTAACAGTCAAGGGGGTCTTTGTTTCATGGTCATAGTACAGGGGGTTTTTGTCGCAAAACAAAGTACAGAGGGTCTTTATTACAGACCCCATAGTACAGGGTGTCTTTGTAATTTACCCTTAAAAAAAGTTCAAAGGAGAATATATAGAGGTCAACTTTGGAACACAGATGTTTGGTTCTGATAACTTAGAGAGCCGCACAAAATTCCACATGAAGGTAACAATGAAAAAACCAATTTTCCTTTTATACTAGCGAATGACCCCATATAGTAGCAACCACACCTATATTTTATTTTGTTTGAAATTCATTATTTATTCCATATATTTAATTTGAGTTTATTATTTATTTTATAAATGCAAATCAATTTAATTTGTGAATGAGGTGCAATGAATATGCTTTGTTAAGATAAATTCAGGTAGAGCCTTAGACAATATTAGTTCCTCTCGGGGGTTGATATATCATATACCAAGTGGTGGGACCAACTTGTAATAATCGGAACCAATATATGTAGGGTGCACGTGCGTTGCACATGGGTAATATGTTCTTGTTGAAAATAAAAGATCAACTATGTGATAGAAAAAGATTGAAGTTGATATATGTAAGTTATAAAGAAATTTTAGAATTTGTAAAGAAATATAAATTTAGAAGTGTAAAAATTGGTGGAAAAAAAGTTTTAGTATATTAAAAAAGGCACTAAAGTCATCATGTGCTAATCTTCTTGTTCAATCTTGCTCTCCTTTGTCGAATCTACATCTTGCCAAAGTGGCATGTGTGATTACTTCTTTTGTCAACCCAAATAAGGAAGACATTGACTTTTCCTTTTAACTTTGTATATTGTACAAGTCACATTAGTTTACATATGTATGTTAAAATTAAAATTTTGGTAATACATAATTTATTTATAATTCTTACTTGTCTTTAAGCTTGACATACTCATCAACTGGGGTACCCAATTATGTCCTTAGTTGCCTCAAATAATGTGACCGTCGCCTTTCCAATGTCATGCAATATGTTCATTCTAAGCATATATCTGTGTGATATATTTATAAAAAGTTTTAGTAAATGATTTATGATGACATTGTTTGAAGTTGATTTTTTTGTTATATTGCTTACTTTTTAGAATATTTTGCATTGTCATTCTTGCATTTGCCACAATATGCTCATCTTGCTGTCAGGTCAACTTTCTTGTTGCAATCATTGTATGCATTATTCCATGGTCCATCTACATTTAAAATATTTGTAATAATCACTTTAATTGAATAGTAGGTAGTCTGCAAATGAATGAAAGATATTAAAAGTAATATATTTATGTGAAAATGGTATATTAAAGTAATATGTTATAATGATGATTAGAAGCTACTATTTTGCTTACCTTGAATGATGGTCGTTCTATCATATCTTTTATCTCCACTTTCTCAGATTGCTTGAGTAAAATTGTTTTTTCAAATGAAAAACTAGTATTTTGAGTAGCATATATGTTTTGAAACCTACAAATTTTCAATATTTATTTTAAATTATAGAATTAATTTATGCATTTTTTTAAAAATTATGAGTACTTACAATTTTTTTATTTCATTTGCTTCAAGAATAGATGGATTGATTTGCACTGTTGTAACTAATATTGTGGAAAGTGAGCCACCTTTGTTGAAGTTGAAAGTTATTAATATTAATACAATATATTTAAAAATATTTTAGTATAAATGAGTTGATATAATACCTACATATTGTATTGCAATCAAAGATGTAAATGCTATTATTGGCTTTTGTGGAAGTACTTCCTTAAGTTGGTCACCTTGGTCTTTTGCATAATCTCCCCATAAAGTCAACATCACAAAAGTTGAACTATAAAAAATGTTTAAAGAATATTAGTTAGTGATTTATTTTTTTTAAATGATAATATGATTTAAAACTTTTTTAAATGGTACAAAACATTGGCTATAGTGATTTCTCACTTCATAGAAACAAAAAAAATATGAGGTTAATAAGAAGGTATATTTTTATTTAGTTTCTTTGATAATATTATGATGATATTAATGTTGACTTTCCAATTGATTCCTTAGTATTAATGTACTTATTTATGTCCTTAAGCTCATTGAATTTATAATTTATCTTGGATATACTCACTTTAACTTCTGCTTCTATAATTGTTGACTTATTAATGCAAAGTTCATAACTTTTATGTACATTTTTGTACAACGGATTGATGATTTTCAATTGACCATTACTAATGAAATATGTTCTTTGAGGGAGTAGCTTGTCTATAAACTTATCTACCACTGAGTAGAATAATACTTCTAGAATTTGTGTTCCCTGCAATATAAAATAATAATTATTGGTTGAAAATATGTTATATTCAAGATAACAGAGGAGTAATGATTTTTGCATACCTCATCATCAAGTAGTATAAAATTTAGTCTTTTTCCACTTCCCCAATGGTTATTTTAAGTTTCAATGTTCCCTCGATGTAATACTAATACGTTTATAGTCCATTCAACTTCTTCTGTGTTTAAGCAATTGATGTACACAAATTTTTCTTTTTCTTGCATGTTAGATAATTACTTAAATTCTGTAAGATCGTAATAAAAGAAATTAGTATGCACTGGTTTTATGAAATAAATTAAATACAATTTAAGAAATGGTATTAATCTAAATATAACATCTATAGTAATTTTTTTTTGTAAGATGTGTCTTGGTTAAATTAATTTCATGAAACAAATTGTAATGATGAGTTTATAATTCGACCATGTTAGAAGACATGTTTTAAAATATATATCCCCACATGTAGAATGGTTTGCCCTTGAGGTTTATTTATTGTCATTGCAAAGATCAAATGAATAGGAAATTGCTTACGCTTAAGGTTGAATGGATAACCTTCATCTTCTAATGGTAAGAGTGGTATTCATTGAAGTAGAACCTTCTTCCCGACATGTTGTCTAGCAACAATTTCTGCAAGTATGACATTGTTTTCGAAACCTTTACAAATCATTCTGCTTCCATTGCATAGTCCATTAGATGGATAAATTTCACAATATGATAGGAAAATTGATCTTGAGAATGAGCCTATGTAGTGGGAGACCATTAGGTGTCAAGGAGTTTAAAAACTATATTGGATAATAATTTTCCATGTCATTGATTGCAGAACCATAACTATAATAAGTCACTAATTTTCTTGGAAAGCGTGTAATCAACTTCTCATTAAATGCATCAACAAATTCATTCTTCGTAGTTAAGATTGCACACTTTGTTATATAATCAGGTAAAGAAAAAATTTCTTCCAATGATGTAAAAAGGTTGATTAATTCATTCTGTGATTGTTCATTGTCTTCATATTTGATGAGCATTGTTTATGGGATTGCAACCATGTCTCCTTGGATTGTAGGTTCTGTTCCGTTTCCAACTCTCATATGAAAATCACTGAATGGTGAATCAGATATGACCCTCATATTGATAGTGAGTATAAATAGCTCTAGTTTTGGTTAAAGATATGATTTAACCAGGCTTGTCGGAGATCTCCTTCGGAAACAATAACTTTTCCACCAAATGGCAATTTATTGCCCATGATATCTTTAAGAGTTTTATCCAATGTTTCAATTGTTGTTCACTTTGCCATTGGTGCTTCACCCCAAATGATTAGTCATGCCTGTCATAGGAGTGGTGCAGTTTCACTTTATTTGGATATGTTACACATATTTGACTCATTTGCATTAATGGGAATTTTGAGTCTTGAATATGTAATTCGTCCACCTGTCATTATTGTTGCAACAACACATGAGTTGTAGCGGCTAAAGCAATCCAGTTCCTTGATCTGATTGTAGCAAGTAAAGCACGATATAAAAATGTTTTTTCTATCCCCCCGAGCCATCAATAAAGAATGCACCTGAAGTTTTCATATCTATACGTTATAATATTGTTCTATATGCAATTTCATGTTATAGGTTTAGACAATTTGGTGCAAGGAAATCTTCTTCAGGTGTTATTATTGTCATTTCTTCATCAATTTCCTTTGTAGAAGGACTATTCATATGATTTTGGGGATTATAAATTTTTTGTAGGTCATAATCATTGATATTTTTCCCCATATTTTCCAAAAAGTAATTTATATTGTTCAATGTACTTGTAACTTGATATTCAAGGGAGTGTTCATTGATTTTCCTAAAATCATCAGACAACGAATCATAGTAGTTGGCCCATAACTTCTTTACATCAGTTGGTTCACAAAAAACTATTATTGTAGTAAACAACCATTGCATAGCTGTCGTCATGTGGAACATTGATGCTTCTTGCAAACATTCTGATAAGTTTTGATCTGACTCCAACAACCGTCGTTTTTCAGTAGCCTCCTTAAATGTAGGGCACATGATTCCATCTTCACATAATAAGTCTTCAAAAGATGTTGGCCCTGGTAGATTGTTTAACAAGAGTCTCAAGTAATATCTGTCTCCTTTTGAAGGGTTTGTTGCAATTACACGACCAATGACTTCTCTTTTCTTTTGTGGTATCCACTTCTTTGCTTGCTTGTTCCATATGTAATTGATGTGTGGCTCATTGTGACACTAGCAAGTGCACTAACCGTTCAAGTAATAGAGTAATTAGTAGAGTATCGTTCCCACGATGACTTATGTAGCAACTATTAGTAATAAATCAGTCTACTGTTATCTGATCAGCCGAAATGTAAAACTAATGAAAATCTGAAATTCTAACTACAAAGTTATTTCTAACACATTGGACCAAACACCTTGTATGCAAGTGAGGAGACAAACTAAAGATGCATAGAAAAATAAATTCAGCAACTAGTTCTCTCTCGAGCGCATGTTCAGTCTATGCATGAGTGATGGTCCTTATATCTCTATCAAGGATCTAATCACCATGCATGCATTCAGATCTAGTAATTCTAGTACTTCATTTCAGCTGGATGATCATCAACTCAGCTGAATGAACACCAACTGAATTGTGCAAGTTATCTCTAACATTGCACTCAATTCGGCTCTTGATTGGCAGATCTGAAATCTTAGAGTCTTTCTCAAGCACTCTAGGAATTCCAAGAAGGAAGAACAATTCGGCCAGACTGAATTAAAGCTACCTGAATTCTTTCTCAAGTAATTCAGGTATTACAAGTTCATGATCTGAAATCACAGACCTGATTTTATAGAATAGCAGTTCGAACCTCACTATTTCATGATCTAAATTTACAGATCTGAGATTGGAAAATAGCAATTCAGACCTTGTAAATTCATGATCTGAAATTTCAGATATGAGATTTCAGAATAGCAGTTCAGCCAACAATCCACAATTGATATTCCAATCAAGAAACTTCAAGATTGAATCTACTTTATTCGAATGAACTTAGAAAACAAATTACAGAATTGAATTTGCATAATACATGCTTTGATTATAGCAAGAAAGGAAAATTTGATGGAGAAATTACATAAATTTTAGCTGAATTCGATTACCAATTTGTGTAGAAATCAAGTGAGGATGAAACCTTGATCTCCAATTGCTTTCTCCCCCTTCGAATTTAGCTTCTTCTTCTCTTGAAGTTGCTTGTTCCTCCTCTCTTCTCCTCTCTTGTGCCTATCTCTCTCTCTCTTTTTTTCTCTTAGAACAAGAGCTCAAGGAGAGTTTGAAATCAGATGTTGGACCCTTTTTCCCCCTCTAGAGGCCTCCTTATATAGGCTTTCAAGGAAGCTCTTGCCTCTTCTTGAAGTCTCTAGAATTGGGTGTATTACACCCCTCATGAACCTTCTAGAGTGCTCCCTCCTTCTCTTCAAGAAACTTCTAGGAGTTGCCGCCCCTAGCTCCCTTTGGGCTGCTATTTGGGCTGCAACTTAGCTTGCTTTTGAGCACATGTAGGCTGCACTTTAGGCTATTCTTTGGGTTGAAACTGGGCTGGGCCGAAATTTCCTTCTTGCTAGGCTCATTCCCTTGAGTTTTCCAAAGAGTTAGCTTGTACAAATTGGGCCGAATGAAAACTCCCTTGCTCTCAAGGCTGGGCTGGGCTGAACTTGATAAATTTTGGGCTTTATTTTCTTGCTTTTGCCTTCTTTTTCTCGAATTGGCTGCCTCTGAAATCTTTATTGCAATTAAGCTAAAACTAGGGCAAAATTTAATTAAACCGGCATAAAATTTCATGCAGAGACCTCATAAAATATAGATAAATTGTAGGTTCATCAAATACCCCCACACTTAAGCTTTTGGTTGTCCTAAAGCAAAGACATCAGCCATAAACTGAACATTCCCCCCTTCTGTTCTTACTATTTACCCGGTGAACTTTTTAAGATAGAAATGCATTGAGTAGTCGGGGAACTTTTGTAAGTGCTCAACTCTTATTCTTGTAAATTATTATTCAACATATATAAGATCCAAGGAAAGGAGAATACGAATTTCATCAAAGTCCAGCCTTCACCCCCAATCAATATATAATTCAGCTCCTTAATTGTCAAAGTTAATAATCATACACTAAGTTTCACATCTGTAACTTTATCTTCATGAGAGTTCAACTTAGTATGCCCGCTTGGACCTCAACTGTCACCATCATTACTTATTTCTAGGGGTGAGTGCATTTTATGCTCCATCTCACCCTTTTCTTTTTTTTCTGTGTGAGTGCATTTTATGCTCCATCTCACACACTTTTTTTTTTCTGTGTGAGTGCATTTTATGCTCCATCTCACACTGGTCACATGCTTGAAAAAGACTCGTGTTCTGAGTTGCTAGTTTTACTATTCAAATCAAAATAGCGGAGTCATTTTGGGTTGAATCTCATGTATCAGTAATTCAGATGTGCACTGGCTTTCTTGACCATTAGCAATGAAATCAAGTGATTTCATACACATGAAGGTAGTTAGGGCTAGTCATGCTGAAAGACATATTCAACTCCCCTTTTCTCATGCATATATCAAATTGGGTTATTCACAAAAATAAAAACTTAACAAGTACATCAGTCTCCCTCAACTCATTGTATTCCTTCTTAAAATTCACCTAATAAATAACAATGAACTTGGGCGGTTCCAGTTTACTTGGATATGTCATTGCCTGCAAATGTGTGTTGGGGTGAATGAGGTGCATGGCTTCAACCCCCAAATTCTATTTTTCAGTCTCACTCCCCCACACTTAAGATGAACATTGTCCTCAATGTTCGTAGTGTTAGGGAGTAACAATAAAACTAGCAAGAGCATCATCAAGTAATAGGAGGTGTTTAGAGGACTTCCCTGAAGATCATTCTTAAATTCTGCAATATGTTGTCAGTGGAAAACTTCTTCTACTAGAAATCACTTGCAAACTAGAAGAGGAGATCAGTATCTTTATTCAATTAAATTCTAAGAAAAACTAACTAAACATAAATGCTATGAAAAATAAAAACAGAAAGCAAGTAAGACAGTTTATGACTAAGTATCTGAATTGGGAATTCTCCCAACAGCCTCTTGTTCCCTTGGGTTTACCACGGTGTTACTAGGTAAGGTACCCGGAACCCTTTCTGAAATCATTTGTGCCAACTGCCCAACCTGAGTTTCCAAGTTCCTTATCGATGTTTCATTATTCTGAAATCTAGTTTCCGTACTAGCTATGAACTTGGTCATCAGCTCCTTCAAGTTAGATTTCGGTTCCGACTGATGGAATTTTGGTGGAAAGGCTTAGGTGCATGCTGATTCTGCCATGGCTGATACAGGTGGCCTCTCCATCCGGGGTTATGGGCATGATGGTACTGATTTCCTAGCTGTCTTGTAAAGTTGCCAACAAAGTCTACTTGTTCTGTGGACTGAAAAGACTGATTGCCAACTTGGCATTCAGTGCTATTATGGCCTCCCCTACACTTATCATACTATACATGCATAGCTGCCATCTGCATCTCATCAAATTTTTTGCTAAGTGCTCCTATTTGTGCAGAGAGAGCTGTGTATGTATCCACATTATGAAGGCCATGCTGCTTTCTAACTGGTGTCCTTTCTCAATGCCATTGGTAGTTATTGGCTGCCATCTCCTCGATGAGTGCATGGGCAACATCGGGAGTCTTATTGTTTATGGAGCCCCTAACTGCTGCATCTAAGATGGTCTTGTTTGAATCGATCAGACCATTATAAAATGTTTGCACCTGCAGCCAAATCGAAAGGCCATGGTGAGGAACCCTCCTTAGTAGCTCATTGTAATGTTCCCAGGACTCATAAAGAGATTTCCCCTCTTGCTGGAAAAATGTAGTAATATCATTCCTCATTTTTGCAGTTTTAGAGGGGGGAAAATACTTAGAGAGGAATCGACTAGCCATTTCATCCCACGTGGCTATAGATCCTGCCGGTAATGAATTCAACCAAGCCTTGGCTTTATCATTCAAAGAAAATGGGAATAACCTCAGTCGGATGGCATCATCACTTACCCTATTCTGTTTGAAGGTGTCACGGATTTCCAAGAAGTTAGCAATATGGCATTCGGATCCTCATGGGCCATACCACAGAATTGGACCGTATTTTGTATCATTTGGATTATGGTCAGTTTAATTTCGAAGTTATTGGCAGCAATAGTTGGCCTGATAATGCTAGAGGCAGTCCCGGTGATGGTGGGTTTAGCATAATCCATCATAGTTCTTTGTTCAGCCATTTCTTGTGCTTCTTGTCTGACTTGCCTAGCAGCTCTCAAACGGACACGGAGAGTCCGTTCAATCTCCGGGTCGTAAAGGATCTCCTCTAGTTCAGGTCTGCTTGTCATAAACTATAAAGGTCAAAGCAATAAAAAGGCCAATATTCACAAAAGAAAATAAATAACTAATCTTATTACAACTGAAAATGTATAGTGAATTATTGGAATACAAAAACCTAGATCCTAAAATAAATAAATGTAGCTAACTAAAAGCAGATCTGAACCAACATCTTATTCAATATACAGAATTCATTAGCAATTTACAAATTCTTAATCAGCTAGCTACTGTAATTTACAAAAAAAAAAAAAAAAAATTTCTTAGTAGATAGGTCTGAAATCAGTAACCTCTGAGAGTAGAACAACAGTTTACAAATTCCTTCTCTTCACATTGCTGAAATCAGTACATAGATCTGAACTGTTGAGACCTGAAATCTCAGTAGCTACTGAGAACAGTAATATACAGATCTGAAATCAGATCTGAAATCTTAGCAGCTACTGAGGACAGTCATATGCGGATCAGCAGTGATTGTGTTCAGGTCTAAGCTTCAAATAGAAAGGCTACTGTGTGCTACTGAAGGTCAATACATAGAGATGAAATCAGTGTAAATAGGAATGTGATATAGCAATTCAGACATCAGTTCTACACAAAATTGAGATCAGATCTGAAATCTCAGAAGCTATTGAAAACAGCAATAACTAACAGCAGCTACTGATACTTAGAACAGTTGTGACTGCTATTGAGATTAGATCTGAATTCGGTAGCCATTGAGAATAGTACAGTTGTGTTCAGATCTGATTGCAGAAGTGATAGGTAAGGTAATCAGATCTAAAGTCTCATTATTTTCATAAGAAAAAATAGACCAAAAAAAGTAGAAGCTATAGCAACTATAATGAGGTCAGAACTACAATCTGAGTTCACACCACTAACCTTATTGAGTACAAATGCTATGCATGGTTTTTACACATTCAAATCTGAAATTTATGAGGGTACAAGCATAAATCATTTACACATTCAGATCTGCAATCTTAGATTTCAGTAGCTTGAATGGCTGCCATCTACTGTGATCAAGGCTGATATGAGAATTCAGCAAGGAGAATTGGTGTATACAGATCCGAAATCAGTGGTTATGAATGGTAGCATAGTTTCAAGTCTGTATATCAGGTCTGTTCTAACTTGCTTCCCATAAGACCTGCTAAATCTCCGAATTGATGTGGGTTTCAGATCTGAAATCATGGTGAATACAGGTTTGATTTCAGATCTGAAACTCTGAATTGAAAGCACTAAGTT
Source organism: Nelumbo nucifera (assembly GCF_055504915.1). Lineage (NCBI taxonomy): Eukaryota > Viridiplantae > Streptophyta > Magnoliopsida > Proteales > Nelumbonaceae > Nelumbo > Nelumbo nucifera. The sequence goes on from NC_142655.1 coordinate 44,629,121, forward strand.
AGAACAAAAATGCTTCATTAAGTGTTCAGATCTGATTGCAAAAGTGATAAGCTGTGTGATCAGATCTGAACCACAAAATATGCAAGCAATTATAGCAATAAGTTCAGGTCTGAATTTTATAAATCACAGTTAATGCAATCAGAACTATACTAGCCACCTATGCATCATTCAACCATACATTGATAATTTTTTTTTTTAGATGAAATAGAACTAGAACACAGAATTAATGCAACTATACTACTGAACTATAACAAAATCTTTTGTGAATTCAGATCTGATTGCTGAATTCAAAATTGACAAATATAAGTAATCAAATCTGCACTCTTTTGATGTTTATACATTTTTTTTTGAGACAATAGAACCAGAAATTTACTACATTAACTAAATTGAAATTGATATAGAAATTCAGCAATGGGTGCAAGTGTATTCAGATATGAAATCAGTGGATCAGGTCTGAAATCATGCATAACCTGAGATCAGATCAATGTATCAGGTCTAAATCCATGCATATCCACTGATTCCAAATCAGGTCTGTTCTAGCTTGCTTCCCATATATTGCAACCAGATCTGATGTAAGGCTGGAATCAAGAGCTTTAAGCTTCTTATTATTTGTATAACTCGTATATATCAATTAGTTGCAGAGACCTGAAATCAGGTCTGCAACCTTTGCTACTGATAGCAGCTGAATTCAGATCTGAGTTAGATGAGTTCAGGTCTAAGTTCAGATGAACTCTGAATTCAGATGGCTTCAGATTTGTAATCTGAGTTCACACCACCACCCTAAAAGGGTACAGATGTTGTACATGATTTCTACACCTTGGGATCTGAAGTTTATGAGGGTATATGCAAGAATCCTTTACACCTTCAGATCTGTAATTTTTCATTTCAGCAGCTACTGATGCTAAGTTCAGTAGCTAGAACCACAGTTATCAGGGCTGATATGAGAATTCAGCAAGGTGTATTGGTGTATACAGACCTGAAATCAGGTCTGCAACCTTTGCTACTGATAGCAGCTGAATTCAGATCTGAGTTAGATGAGTTCAGGTCTGAGTTCAGATGAACTCAGAATTCAGATGGTTTCAGATCTGTAATCTGAGTTCACACCACCATCCTAAAAGGGTACAGATGTTGTACATGATTTCTACACCTTGGGATCTGAAGTTTATGAGGGTATATGCAAGAATCCTTTATACCTTCAGATCTGTAATTTTTCATTTCAGCAGCTACTAATGCTAAGTTTAGTAGCTATAACCACAGTTATTATGGCTGATATGAGAATTCAGCAAGGTGTATTGGTGTATACAGATCTGAGATCAGTATATCAGGTCTGGAATCATGCAATACCACTGATCTTAGATCTGTACTATAGTTGTTCTAGCTTGCTTTTCATCAGTCCTGATGTATCTTCGAATGGGGGTGAGTTACAGATCTGAAATCAGACCTATACACACACCATTTCAGGTCTGAATTTCAAATATGATCTCAGATCTGAAGCTCAGATTTGAAAGCAGACATACCATTTTTTTTTCTTTTTTTTTTCATTTAAGATGGAAGAAAACTAAAAGAAAAGAAAGTAAACTAACCAAAATCTTTTTATGTGAGTGCAGATCTGATTGTTGAATTCAAGAAACAATAAGTAATGCAATCAGATCTGTACTCTTTTGAGATAATGAAGCTAAAAAAAAAAAGTGATCAGATCTACATAAACTCAACTAAAACTGAAATTAAAGATGGAGCAATCAAGTATTAAGAGACGAAACCGGCTCCATCAATGAAGCCATTGCATTCAAATCTGAAATCTAAGATGCACAATTGGAAACCAGCAATGAATGCAAAGCTACAAGTCAGAATGCAAAATCTTGATGTGTGGCTCATTGTGACACTAGCAAGTGCACTAGCCGCTTAAGTAATAGAGTAATGAGTAGAGTATCGTTCCCACGATGACTTATGTAGCAACTATTAGTAATAAATCAGTCTACTGTTATCTGATCAGCCGAAATGTAAAACTAATGAAAATCTGAAATTCTAACTACAAAGTTATTTCTAACACATTGGACCAAACACCTTGTATGCAAGTGAGGAGACAAACTAAAGATGCATAGAAAAATAAATTCAACGACTAGTTCTCTCTCGAGCGCATGTTCAGTCTATGCATGAGTGATGGTCCTTATATCTCTATCAAGGATCTAATCACCATGCATGCATTCAGATCTAGCAATTCTAGGACTTCATTTCAGCTGGATGATCATCAACTCAGCTGAATGAACACCAACTGAATTGTGCAAGTTATCTCTAACATTGCACTCAATTCGGCTCTTGATTGGCAGATCTGAAATCTTAGAGTCTTTCTCAAGCACTCTAGGAATTCCAAGAAGGAAGAACAATTCGGCCAGACTGAATTAAAGCTACCTGAATTCTTTCTCAAGTAATTCAGGTATTACAAGTTCATGATCTGAAATCACAGACCTGATTTTATAGAATAGCAGTTCGAATCTCACTATTTCATGATCTGAATTTACAGATCTGAGATTGGAAAATAGCAATTCAAACCTTGTAAATTCATGATCTGAAATTTCAGATCTGAGATTTCAGAATAGCAGTTCGGCCAACAATCCACAATTGATATTCCAAACAAGAAACTTCAAGATTGAATCTACTTTATTCGAATGAACTTAGAAAACAAATTACAGAATTGAATTTGCATAATACATGCTTTGATTATAGCAAGAAAGGAAAATTTGATGGAGAAATTACATAAATCTTAGCTAAATTCGATTACCAATTTGTGTAGAAATCAAGTGAGGATGAAACCTTGATCTCCAATTGCTTTCTCCCCCTTCGAATTCAGCTTCTTCTTCTCTTGAAGTTGCTTGTTCCTCCTCTCTTCTCCTCTCTTGCGCCTATCTCTCTCTCTCTTTTTTTCTCTTAGAACAAGAGCTCAATGAGAGTTTGAAATCAGATGTTGGACCCTTTTTCCCCCTCTAGAGGCCTCGTTATATAGGCTTTCAAAGAAGCTCTTGTCTCTTCTTGAAGTCTCTAGAATTGGGTGTATTACACCCCTCATAAACCTTATAGAGTGTTCCCTCCTTCTCTTCAAGAAACTTCTAGGAGTTGCCGCCCCTAGCTCCCTTTGGGCTGCAACTTAGCTTGCTTTTGAGCACATGTAGGCTGCACTCTAGGCTATTCTTTGGGCTGAAACTAGACTGGGCCGAAATTTCCTTCTTGCTAGGCTTCTTCCCTTGAGTTTTTTAAAGAGTTAATTTGCACTGCTTGGGCCGAATGAAAACTCCCTTGCTCTCAAGGCTGGGCTAGGCTGAACTTGATAAATTTTGGGCTTTATTTTCTTGCTTTTGCCTTCTTTTTCTCGAATTGGCTGCCCCTGAAATCTTTATTACAATTAAGCTAAAACTAGGGCAAAATTTAATTAAACCGGCATAAAATTTCATGCAAAGACCTCATAAAATATAGATAAATTGTAGGTTCATCAGTAATGTTCTAGGAACTATCTATATGAGTATTTTCATGCATTTTCATCTGTAAAGTATGTCGCAAAATACTCTGTTAGCATTGTCTTGCTTGTGTTTTCTAAATTAATCAAATGATTTAAATTCTGATTTTCCCAATAACATACACATTGTTGATTTGGAAGGTGCAATTGCATGTTTATGACGATTAGGTATATTTCATTAAGTTCAAATTGAAAAATTCTCCATAATTCTTCTCGAGTTGAAACCCAGCGTGCATCCTAAAATTGTTGAATCTCATCAATTACATTGCCCCCTTCATTATGTGCTATAAAGATAGCAACTCGATCATGCCCCTTGTATATGTACTTGTATAGATACTTAACTGATTTAATTCCTAAGCATATTTCAACATTGATATGACAATTACATCTTGTCAACAAATACGGATTGTAAGGAATGACCCATTGGTTGTTTAAATGATGGTTTCGAACAAATACTCTACGTCCATCATTTCTTTTATATATGTGTTATGAGTCTTTTTCTTGCATGGTATGCTCACAAAACTTTCAGGAGTAATGATATTTGCATTCATTATCAATCGTGCATGAATTTTTCTGATTATATACTCCAAAAAGCCCATGCATCATATGTTTTCTAACCAATTCATAGAGTATTGGTTGTCTTTCTTGGTCAGGTATTTCTACAAAACAAATTTGTCATATATGGAAGTCCTCTCTTCTAAAACTCTAAGACATGCACATGTGCTGCCACTTTTCCGAAAACATGTTTCTTAAAAAGTTGGTCTTTTAGGTCCTGCAATTTTGCTCTAAATACCCTTGTTGTCGAATCTGGCCTATCTTGTGGAACTTGTCATGGGAGCATTCATCTTGAATCTTCTTCCATTTAGGGTTACATGGCATTGTGTGAAAAAATCAGGTTTTCCAAACCGCCTAACTAATTCCATTAAATCATTATATCTACACCGCATGTTTTGTGGTCCTCCAATAAATGATGTAGGTAGTACTATTCTTCTTCCAATTCTACTACCATTTGTCTCACCAGATAACACACTATCTACTATTCCTTGGTTCAATTTTGTATGAATTTTTTATTGCTTTTGACGATAGTAGTCAAGCATTGTACTTTCAAGCTTAATGTACATATCAACAACAAATCGATGCAGAAACCTCTAAGCTAACAAGATTATTGAGCGATCATTTATCTTAATTTGTAGGAGATTACTATAAAATTGTCGACATGACATAGTTGTCCCTTTATCTCCTATGATAGTATCAGTGCATAAAAATTGTACATATTGTTGTTAGGAATTTTTTTTTTGGAATTTATTGTAAATGTTCTTTCATTTCAATAGAAATAGTTTGTGACCTTCTTGATTGAAAATATCTTCGATAGATGTAAAATTCTGTATTGTGGAATTTTGTAATGGGTGTACCCCAAATCTTGTAACGGGATCTTTTTTGAGATATTTGGGTGCCATCCAACTTCTCCCCTTGGGAATAATAAAGGATATTGTAGGGGATCATAACATCCATAGTAATGCTTCACTCTATGTCTACTTCATAAACGTGCATGAACAACAATGTCTTTTTCTTCTTGACCACTTGGATTGCTTCCCTTAATCCATATTATTGCAATTTGATCTGTTGATGGTACATTATAAACCCTTTGATCTAGCTTAACATCGCTTTTGATGCAAATATGATACTCTTCTAAAGAATTAGATCTTTGAGATTTCGAAAGAACTGAGAATATGGATTAATAGAAAGAATTTTGATGAGGCTCTTCACAATTCCTCGGTTTAATTCCTTGTCACCCACTTTACTCATTCTATTTTGGACTTCATTTTCTATGTCATAAAAGTATAATTGCAAGAAGCATAGTCCATTATCTGAAGGTGTAAGTGATGGAAGATCATGGTATTTTTAACCTTAAGCTCGAAGTGTAAAAATACCTTTATTGAAAGTGGCCAATTCTTTATCAAGCTTTACACTAAATGATTTAAAGGAAAACATGTTATTGTAAGCTTTGATATTTGATCGGAATTTAACAGCATCATCATCATCTAAGGTGTATAACCTATATAATTCATCTGGCACTGGATTGGATACTAGAATAAGTTGTCCATTGTAGCAGCAAAAAGTGGAAGGCTCATATTGGAATCTTTTGGCACCACAAAACTGACATGAAAGGACTTTCTTTAATTCATGTATGGAAGATGTAGTTGAGAGATGATTAATTTCACCTACATATCATTTTTTAAACATGAACATGCTTGTTGTATGTGTAAAAGTTTTAATGGAATATAAGATCATGAGTATTAGAACCATCAACAATGCTACCTTCGTCATTTTCTTCCATTATTTCAGCAGGGAGGTGTTGTTTCACATTGTTGCTTTGTTTTTTTTTTTTTTATAAGCACTCATACCTTTTTCATTCATATTCGCATTTTCTTGCACATTTTTCTTCTGAAATGTTACTTTAGCTAAAATTGTATTCTATATGAACAACTATTAAATACCAACAAACATAAATATCATATAAATGTAGGCAATAACAGGTCTGTGATGCCCTTAGATGTTCTGGGCCGCACGCGCGCTACACTGATGTATTCAACGAGTCTATAGCCTTGGCCGACAGGCCCGGGTAATCTTTGAAAATTTCATCGTGATGGAGATAGATCATTGCAATTGTTGGGTAGGATGTACACCTTCTGTTAATACCATTGATACTTAATATAATATCTTCAACAAAATTATCCTCTTTGCATATATAAGATATGAAAGATAAATAGAAGATTATAATTCTTGCAAACAGGTGACAAAGTGCAAAAGAAGTTAAACATTTGTATAGAAAGGGTTTTAAGAACTGGAAGCTCGTTCACATGGCCTAGAAACTCATAGATAGAAGCTTATTTGGTTGACAGAGAAAGTCTTGGTCCCAACACTAACCAAGCTAGTTTGGGCCTCTAATGCTAGGCTAGCTAGGGATGAGCTCAATGTCTCTTGCAATTTGCTTAGTTTGGACCTTTCATGTTCAGATGATGATTCCCATAAGACACTTTGTCAAGTATGCAACTAATCAGTAGTCATGCAAATAAACTTGATGCAATGCTTTAGTCACTTGCATCATATTACTGGTAGGGGTTGCTGTTGGTATTTGGACTAAATAATGATAGGCAATACAGCCTTGAAAACAGCTATGTTGCTTAATGTTGAGCAATTTATGATAGCCTAGTGAGCAATTTATGGTTTGTAGTTCTAGAATTCCTAGTTAGGATAGTACTTGTTTAGCTAAGACAGGGTAATACATGAACTCCCATGATATGTGTAGCACATACTCCTATGAATTCCTTGTTTAGCTAAGGCATCAACTAGCTTAGAGGGGAGGTGTATGGGAAGGAAATTATATACAATTTGGAGTACAAAGTTTATTTTTTTATGTAAATACACACCTACATATAATTTATTATAGTTAATAAGTTTTTAATTACCTATAAAAAAAGGCCTATGTGAGACATGGGCCTATTTGGAGTTCAATTAAAATATCTTTTGATATTTTAATCATGACCTTGAAAAGTATGCAAAAAACCACAAAGAGATGTCTAGAGCTTCAAAGTCTTGCTGACCGGATCATTGTGGCAATAGCAAGTGCACTAGCCATTCAAGTAATAAAGAGGTGAATAGAATATCGTTCCCACGAGGATTTAGGAAACAACTACTAATACTAAATTGGCCAAATCTTATTTGATCAACAAAACATCATAACTTTATTCAAAAATTAAAATTCCTAAGCTACAATCTAACTAAAAAGCATTGGCTCAAATACCTTCTGTTCAAGTTAAAAGAGTAAGCAAGAAAATCCAATTTCATGATTCAACAAACAAACTACTTAACTCATTCGAATAAGCCATGATTTAGCCTTGGTTTGGTGAAACCCCAAGGTCATGAACAACCTTTTTCAAGAGCATGTTCATCCTATGCATGAATGATGATCCTTATATCTCTATCAAGTATCTAATCATTCATGCATGCATTAATTCAAACACATCAAGGGCAGCAATTCAAATCCGAATTGATCACCAACTGAATTGTGCAAGTTATCTCTAACCTTGCATGCAATTCAGTTCTTGAATAGTAGATCAGAATTCCTAGAGTCTCTCTCAAGCACTTTAGAAATTCCAAGTATTAAATCAAATTGGCCAACCTGAGAATTGAAGATCTGAATTCTTTCTCAAGCAATTCAGATCTTACAAATCTCAGATCTGAGATTTCAGATTTGAGTTTGTGAGAGATAAAATCGGCCAATCTGATCTAGAATTCACACTCTATTCAAGAAACAACAAGAAGAGATCTGATATACTCGAATGAAAAAGAAATTTGATTACTCAATATGAAATTTTACAACATTGATTACAACAAGAATGAATGAAAAAGAGGAAGAGAAAATTACATAGATAGAAGCTGAATTCGAACTCAAGAAAAAAAAAAACTAAGTAGAAATAGAACAAAGGAACTCTCTATCAAATTTTCCCCAAATTCGTACTCACCTTCTCTTCTTCCTTGCTTGGATCTCTTCAGCCCTTCTCCTTCTTGCACCTAGCTCCTTCTCTCTTCTTCTCTTCAAGGAATTCGAACCCCAAAGGAATGGAGAGCCTTGAACTTGGGCAAATGAACACTCTCCCCCTTCTAGAGGCCTCCTTATATAGGCTTTCAAGGAAGTTCTTTCCTCTTCTTGAAGCCTCTAAAATTGGGTGTATTACACTTCTCTTGAACCTTCTAGAGTGCTCCCTCCTTCTCTTCAAGAAACTTCTAGGAGTTGCCGCCCCTAGATCCCTTTGGGCTGCAACTTAGCTTGCTTTTGAGCACATGTTGGCTGCATTCTAGGCTGTTCTTTGGGCTAAAAATGGGCCTCCCCTTTGCTGGGCCAAAATTTCCTTCTTGCTAGGCTTATTTCCTTGGGTTTTTCCAAAGATTTAGCTTGCACTACTTGGACCGAATGATACTCCCTTTCTCTTATGGTTGGGTTGGGCTGAATTTGATAAAATTTTGGTTTTCTTTTCTTGCTTTTTGCCTTCTTTTCCTCGAGTTGGTTGCCCCTGAAATCTTTCTTGCAATCAATGTAAAATAGGGCGAAATTTAATTAAACCGGCATCAAACACTATGCAAAGACCTCATAAATTATAGGTAAATTGTGTTCATCACTTGCCTTAAGTTTTCCTACTTAGTCTTAGTATGTTGAAACAGTGTTCCATGGACTCTTTCATGGGTTGGAACTTTACAACACGGATGGAGGAATTTAGTGGCATCTAAATACAACACGAATAAAGGAGACTAGATTACCACTTCTTCTCTCCCCTCTTTAGGCTGCTCCATATGGAGGAAAATAATGCACATTCTTCCTAGTTTTAGTGGAGGTTTAAGTCCCAACCTAGGGAAGGGTGATAGCCTGTCCTTTTAGAAAGATCGTTGGTGTGAAAACACTCCTTTATCAGAGTTATTTCGACAGTTATTTCAGTTAGCTGATCATCAAGATGCAGTTATTGTTAATTCTTTCGAGGCTATTTGGAATTTTGTGGTATGGTGTCCTTTCAAAAGGTACTTTCAGGATTGGGAAATTGCAAACCTAGCTGATCTACTTGAGCTGATCTCCCTCCAACGGTCCAGTCCCTGGATCTACTCAAAGAAGGCAGTTGGACCTGGACATGGAGCATAGATGGTCTTTTCTCAGTCAAGTCCTTTGCCACTCACCTGCAGCAAGCAACTTGGAAGACATGCCTGCTTCCAGAATCTGGAACCCAACCTCTCCCTCAAAAAATAATGCTCCAGTGTGGGATGCATCTTTAGACAGGTGTTTAACTAAAGCCCACCTATTTAAGAGAGGGATTCAACTCTAGGATCAGAGTTGTGTGTTGTGTGGTCAAGAAGTGGAAGATAACTGCCATCTGTTTCTGCACTACCCTATCTCAACTAGAATGTGGAATCATTATCTCTCTTTGTTGGGTCTTGCTTGGGCTATGCCAGCCTCAATGAAGGAGATGTTGTGGAGCTGGGTGTTACAAGGGCTGTCAAAGCTTGCTTCTGCTGCGCGGATGTCCATTCCAGCTGTAGTTATTAGCACCATTTGGGCAGAAAGGAACAAAAGGCTTCTCCAAAACATCCACAATGACTCAAAGGATCTTATATCCATTTCTTTTGGAAAGTTGATTTCTTGGGTCTCAACTTCAAAGGGGCTTCAGGCTTCTTAGTTGGGGGCTAGTTTGAATTCTAGGAGCTTATGGCATTTGCAACCTTGTTTTGAATGGGTTGTTTCTCCTACTAAAGAGATTTTCCTTGGGGTCCCTTTGTACTACTATTTATATCTAAATAAATTTTACCTTGCCTTTTCTGAAAAAAAAAAAAAAAAAGGAAAAGAAAAGGTATGCCTTTTGGGCTCTTACCTTTGTGGCTCTGTTATGTGGTTTTTGCATGAAAGGAAGGTCAAGGGAGTGGAGAAACTTCTTCTCATGCAATCTTAGTCAATAGGATCTTCAGATTGCTCTCAAGTACTCGCTGATATTAGATCAATACCTACCTAGTGGAATGATTTCTGAGGCTTCCCAAATTTTGCATACCTTGATTGAATAGTAGACTTAAATAACCAAGAAACTAATAAATATGAAATGAATGCTATCAAGATCTAGCAATTTAAGGAGAATGAGTAAAATGTGAATTGTCCTATCTAGTCCCTTTAGAATCTTCGGCTAACCTAACCCTAGAACTCACAAGATGGGCAAGCTATAGTAGAAAGATCAATCCTTTGCTTTTGTGATGTACTTGGGTTGGACTTAATCCACTGGATGCAAGATTGTAACCCTTCAGGGGATGCATTGTTCTGATTAAAAGCTGAAAATGTATTGATTAAAAATATCAAAATCTGAAAAATAAAAGATAATTTGTTTTTTCAGTTGAAAATGAATAATGATTAATTTATTAATTAGTGATTAATATAATTGATGTTTCTGCAAGTGGGCTGATGTTAATGGTTGAAGTAAATCAATAACTCCTATAAGTATAATTAGCTATAACTTGCAACTTACATAAGTAGTCAATTTTGTTTCATGAGGCAGAGGACAAAGTAATCATGTATAATTAAGGGGTTTCTTAGTAGTTTTACATGAGGATCACTGTAAACTAGTGTTGGTCTACTACTTGTCTCTCTGAACTGCCTCCATAAGTTTTGTGCAATCACCATCAACTGTAAAATAGTGTTGTTCACACCACTTGTTTAAAGCATCAGCCCTATCATTTACAAGTACTTCTTTCCACAAGTACTTGTTTAGCTAAGGCAGGGTAGTACTTGAACTCCCGTGGTATGTGTAGCTTATACTCCTACGAACTCCTTGTTTAGCTAAGGCATAAGCTAAGTCAGGGTAGTACTTAAACTCAGAAATTCTAGTTTATAAGGGAGAAGGTGTATGGGAAGGACTATTATATAAAATTTGGAGTTCAAAGTTTATTTTTTATGTAAATACACATCTACATATAATTTATTTTAGTTATTAAAGTTTTTAGTTACCTATAAAAAAAGGCCTATGTGGGTCTTGGAAAATAAAGGCTAAACCCTTCTTTCTAATAACATGAAACTCTAAACAATTAAATCAAGAAGTTATTAATTTAAACACCCCCTACACATCTGCAATTTGCTTATCTTTCTGTCTGTTTTGATATTAACTTCAATGGTTTCTTTTCAATGCTTGGGCTATCTTTTTTGTCCATGTTGTCCAAAGCTTTCGTATAGATACAATGTTCCCTATTTTTGAGATAAAACTTTGGCTTCAATTGATGCTAGAAGGATCATAAAGTTATAATATCTTTTCATATTTTAGTCATGGCCTTGGACAGTATGCACAAAATCACAAATAGATGTCTAGAACTTCAACATCTTGCCTTATGTTTTCCAGCCTCTTAGTTTTAGTATGTTGAAACAGTGTTCCATGGACTCTTTCATGGGTTGGAACTTTATAGTGGGGGCATGTGTTAGAATTTAATAGTTTGATAATTTTTCTAAAAACAAATCTGATAAGGTGGGCTACTAAAGCTTTATCCTATCAATATTGTACAGAACATTTTTATGTTGTTATTGAACACTGATTGGTTCTTCACCAAGTTAGGACCCTTAATAAATAAATAAAGTAATGATTAATTCGTAGCAACTTAATGTCTTATTTTCCAATCCATATAATTGTCTGTTTCTGAATTTTGGAAGCTACCGCTTTTGTCATTATAGGTGGTCCTCAAACCTAGCACTTGTTAATTGAATTTCATACTTTCTTCATAAAACTTGTTAAATATAAGTAATAATTATCACATATACTCTATGATTATTGTGAAGTAACATAATATAATTGCTTCAAGCAGTTTGGTAGTCTGATGTTAAACATCTTGCATTCATGATCATAGGAAATTGGTCTTCAGCCTTCAGAAGGCTCCTTGAAGCAAGTCCAAATACAAACAAGTGCATGCAGGGCAGGGGTTTGGGGTAGCTCGTTCACATGGCCTGAAAACTCATAGATAGAAGCTTATTTGATTGGTATAGAAAGTCTTGGTTCCAACACTAATCAAGCTAGCCTGGGCCTCTAATGCTTGTTTCCCTTTCCTTTCCCTACCTTTTCTTTCAAATGAAACACAGCCTAAAGGGGGCAATCCTTGGATTTTCTTGCAAGCCTACACTTAACTGAACCCACCAATGTTTGTTTTGCCTTAATTAAAATTTGACATGGTTTATAGTTGAGTCATGCCTAAAAATTAAATTATATATGTTAACTTGGTAGATTATCAAACAGGAGGCTTGCTCTGCTATGCATGAAAAGTAGTAGTCTTTTCTTCTTACTACCTCAGTAGTTATTAAGTGATAATGAAGTAACCCCAAATTCATATAAGATCACTGAACTGATTGAGTTGTCTGAAGCTAAAGAGGTTCACATTCATCCATCTTAAATTAAAAATAAATCAGTTATATATGCAAAGCTCTAACTAATTTATCCAATAGGTATGTTTTTATTTGGAATGTTGCAAGGAGAGATTTGGTAGTTTAATAGTTGAAAGTTTTGGAAACTACAAAGTTCTATAGCAAAATTCAATTGACCTTATGAAGCTCATAGTGATACTTGTTCTATATGGTTTTGTTAACAGTAGGATGAACAATGGATGAGGATAATTCAGTTTAAGCATGGTGTGAGAAATATGGGTTGGGAGCCTAGAGCTGCTTTTCAAACTTATGGCTGTTCCATTTGGAAGTGAATATAATTGGTGTATAACATGTTTAGTAAAGGTTTGAGGGAGTTTTGATGTTGGGAATGGGGAAAAGATAAGGTCTTGGATGGATTGTTGGTGTGCTTCAAAATGGGAGCATTGTATGGAAACCTTAGTTTAGATGGAATGTTAATGATTGGGAATTAGATCCTATGACAGAATTATTGTAGCTCCTTTATGGCAGCCAGGTTAACATAGCAGACCCAAATGAGTATGGTTTTGGGAAAAGACTAACAAATACTCAATTAGCTCTGTATGCAGCTATCTGGCTAAATCCAATAATCAAGAAGTTCCTAGCAAAATAATCTGGAATAAGAGAATCCATTCCAAAGTTGCATTCTTTGTGTGTGGACTTCATTCTTAAACAAAATTCTAACTAGAGAAAATCTAAAGGCATCCAACTCCAATTAACATGAAAAAAAAACAAATCCCCTCAGAAGACTTAAATAGCCATAATAGCCTACACATCTAAGTCCAAGTCACTTCCAGTTCTCAATGTTTCTAAAAACATAAATGCATTGATAGATATACCAACATGATGCACATATGGATGAGCTGCAAAAGTAGGTAACAAGTTAATGGGGAGTCATCAGCTTATCATGTGCTTTGAAAATGAATTCCTGAATTTGTTGGAAAGGTCTGGTTTTGCAAGTTGAAAGCTCTAAAAGGCCCAAGGTTGAAAAATATGTTGTATATTCAAGTTTAACTTTCAAAGTTATGTATTGTTCTTTTTTTTTATGTATATGAATAGCTTGGGCCTCTAATGCTGGCCTAGATAAGCCTATCTACACCCTGAACTAGGTTTCCTTACCTTTCCCCTTCCTATTCTTTCAAACCAAACAAAGCCTAAAGGTGACAAATCTTGGCTTTAGATGCCTGCCTGCACCTAATGTATCCCTTGGCTGGCTGAAATTTTCACCTACTCTACTTCTCCTTGGGAGGTGTTCTTAAAGCTTATAATGCTCTTGATATTCATGCTGCAAGTTTGAGGATTTTAGTAATGAAGCCAAAATTTCTTCATTGATTGTAGTGATCTCTTCTCAGATAGTATTTGTACTGACATGTCAGTAGCACCCAAAGTAGAAGCACATAGTAGGAAGGAAGGTCCAAGGTTGAAGATGATGGTAAGGTGGTGGGTTAGGTCACAAGTGGAGGTAGGAGAGAAGATAGTAGAAGACACATGTAGAAGAATTTAAATAAGGAAGCTGAATAGTCAAAGGATGAATAAGATATTACTGGAACCAAAAATCAAAAGGTATACAATAGGCACTTTTTGACCAATAACATATTACTTGAACTATGTGCATGTAAAACATAAACTAATGAAGGTCAATAGGATGAATAGGTCATAAACACAAAAAATTGTAGAGAAATATTAATATGTCAATAAAAATTTAATTTCTTTCCTCTTAAAATAAATAAATTAAACTTGGAAAGAAGGTTAGTAAGAATATGAAGTAAATGAAGTTCTCTGGAACACAGTTTAAGGACATCAACATTCATCTCGAGAGTAGATATTCTCAATTTTGTGGAGTAGAAATAAAAACGGAAAAGTCATGAGCACTCCACCTCTTAGTAATTATCAGCAATGAAGGCAGAAGTGTTTGTCAGTGATATTCTGTGGAAATAAGAATATAATTTAATGAAGAAATGATCATTCCAAGATGATAAAACTTAAAATTGAATAATTGGGAGATGAATGCAAAATATGATTAAAGATCCATAAGAATAAGATGAAAAAGAAAACTGGAAAGATAATATATGTAAAATACAAAATGCCATTAAACATTTAAGAAGAAACAATATTAGTCTACTATACTTTCATCATCATGCTTTGATCATCATTATCTAAGTACTCTCTCACCATTTGAAAGGTCAAGGACCTTTTTGTGGTATGGTGTCCTTCATTCAAAAGGAACTTTCAGGATTAGGAAATTGCAAACATTGCTGATCTACTTGAGCTGATCTCCCTCCAACGGTCCAGCCCCTGGATCTGCTCAAAGAAGACAGTTGGAGTAGGACTTGGAGCACAAATGGTCTTTTCTCAGTCAAGTCCGTTGCTACTCACCTAGCAACAAGCAACTTGGAAGACATGCTTGCTTCCAGAATCTGGAACCCAATCTCTCCCTCAAAAATTAATGCTCCAGTAAAGGCTGTAGCTTTAAATAGGTGTTTAACTAAAGCCCACCGATTTAAGAGAGGGATTCAACTTCAGGATCAGAGCTGTGTATTTTGTGGTCAAGAAGTGGAAGATAACAGCCATCTATCTCTGCCCCTATCTCAGCTAGAATTTGGAATCATTCTCTCTTTGTTGGGTCTTGCTTGGGCTATGCCATCCTCAGTGAAGGAGATGTTGGGGAGTTAGGTGTTACAAGAGCTGTCAAAGCTTGCTTTTGCTGTGTGGATGTCCATTCCAGCTGCAGTTATCAGCACCATTTGGGCAGAAAGGAACAAAAGGCTTTTCCAAAACATCCACAATGACTCAGAGGATCTTATATCCATTTCTTTTGGAAAGCTGATTTCTTGGGTCTTGACTTCGAAGGGGCTTCATGCTTCTTAGGTGGGGGCTAGTTTGAATACTAGGAGCTTATGGCATTTGCAACCTTGTTTTGAATGGGTTGTTTCTCCTACTAAGGAGTTTTTCCTTGGAGTCCCTTTGTACTACTATTTATATCTGAATAAATTTTACCTTGCCTTTTCTCGAAAAGGAAAAGGAAAAGAAAAGGTATGCCTTTTGGACTCTTACCTCTGTGACTCTGTTATGTGGTTTTTTCATGGAAGGAAGGTCAAGGGAGTGGAGAAACTTCTTCTCATGCAATCTTAGTCAATAAGATCTTCAGATTGCTCTCAAGTACTCGCTGATATTAGATCAGTACCTACCTAGTGGAATGATTTCTGAGGCTTCCCAAATTTTGCATACCTTGATTGAATAGTAGACTTGAATAACCAAGAAACTAATAGGAATAAAATGAATGTTATCAAGATCTAGCAATTTAAGGGGAATGAGTAAGATACCTTTAGAATCTTATGCTAACCTAACCCTAGAACTCCAAAATGGGCAAGCTACAATAGAAAGATCAATCCTTTTCTTTTGTGATGTACTTGGGTTGGACTTAATCCACTGGATGCAAGATTGTAACCCTTCAGGGGATACATTGTTCTTATTAAAAGCTGAAAATGTATTGATTAAAAATATCAAAATCTGAAAAAGAAAAGATAATTTGTTTTTTCAATTGAAGCCTGTGTTAATTGCCATAAATTTTTCTATGAAATCATACATCATAGTAAACAAAAATAGTAACTTATTTCCTGTAATTTATTGAAAATGAATAATGAATAATGACTAATTTATTAATTTGTGATTAATATAATTGATGTTTCTGGAAGTGGGCAGATGTTAATAGTTGAAGTAAATCAACAACTCCTAGAAGTATAGTTAGTTATAACCTGCAACTTACATAAGTAGTCAATTTTGTTTCATGAGATAGACGACAAAGTAATCATGTATAATTAAGGTGTTTCTTAGCAGTTTTACATGAGGATCATTGTAAAATAGTGTTGGTCTACTACTTGTCTCTCTGAACTACCTCCATAAGGTTTGTGCAATCACCATCAATTATTCCATAGGGAAGTAATTCAACTCCCTTTGAGGTTTGAAGCTCATTTGCAGATAATTTGATGCTTATCAAATATCGAGTACAATTTTCACAAACTATTTTCACAAACTGTAGGAATCCCATCTCATGAAGATATGGATTTGATGCTTACCAAGTACCTTTCTCACTATGTTCATATAATGAACAATGTACTTGTATATTCATTTATGGAGACTGAACTGCTTATTACTGTTATACCTTATTTTGATTTTGATCTTAATAAATCCTTAATGAGACCTTTAATGTTGATGATCAGTTCTATTCTTCATATAGATGCATGTAATACGAAAACAAACTTCAGCAGTGCTACAAATGGAGGTTCCACATGATTGGTCAATAATTTTACTTGAAACACATGTAACTGCTTAGTAGATCAATAATAGGAATAAGACAATTCCCGGGCCCAATAACAGATCTATTATTTGGTAAATTCGGATTCAAGAACTGTTAAAATGTGGGCTTTTGATCTCCAGAAAAGAGGGAAGGCAAGCGATGAAATAGAGGTATTCTGATCAGGGTGTACTTTTGTTGAAGGAGAAGTGGATTTACATTGTGAGGGCTTTTGATTGATGAAATGGTTAAAAAAAAATGGATTTAAATTGCTGATCTGATGACAATCAAGGAAGGCTTGGTCAATAACTTAAAAGGGAGGGAGGGAAAGAGAGAAAACTAAAAGGGTCTGCCAAGTAGAAGAAATGGTTGGGCATTCAAATAAGATTATTGGAAAGAAGGAATGAAGGAGACCAGAGCATCAGTTTTCATTTTGGCTCTTCGTTGAAGTGCTAACCTTGAATATCATTTGTTTCCTCAAAATGGAAAGCTTCATAGAAAATCAAGAGGCTTACATCTTTTGTAAGAGTTAACCATCACAATTTTAGGTTGACCAATTGATATGGGTCCAAACTAGGAGTTTCTAAAGCTTTATCCTATCAATATTGTAAAGAATATTTTTATGGTATTATTGAACATTGATTGGTCCTTCACCAATTTAGGATGCATAGTAAATAAATAAAGTAATGGTTAATCTGTAGCAACTTAATGCCTTATTTTCCAATCCATATAATTGTCTATTTCTGATTTTTGGAAGCTACCGCTTTTGTCATTATAGGCGATCCTCAAACCTAGCACTTGTTAATTGAATTTCATACTTGCTCCATAAAACTTGTTAAATATAAGTAATAATTATCACATATATTCTATGATTATTGAGTTATTTTCACATTCCTTCTTAGGAGTTTCATTTAAAGACATTAGAAAGGGCTATGCAGAATTCTTCTGCTATTGCATCCTCACTTTCTAAAAACAAATCTGATAAGGTGGGCTACTAAAGTTTTTCAACTGCCAAGAGGCTTCAGCATCATCCCCCGATTGAACTACTCGGCAAGGTAAAATTTAAACGGTACAAAACCAGATCTACTGTAATCATCTTTTTAATTTATTTATCTTGATTTCTTTGTTCTCATGAATTATAGCTGTCCCTGGCATCTAAGCTGTAACAGAATACTATACCACAACAGAAATTCCCTCAGAATACTTCGATACCTACCAAGATTTTCTGTATGCTTCTAAATAACTTTCGGAAAGTAAGCAACTTCTGGATTCCATTAAGTGCATAGTCACTCTAAGTTTTTCTTGCCATATTGACATCTTTCTCTTATTTGATTTAAGGGCCTGAAAGAGAATATAGTGGGCCTTTCCCAAAAAGAACATGGGGTAAGCCAGTATGGAAGTTGATGCATGTGCTAAAAGACTTCAGAGCATATAATCTAACAGATTGTATGGTCCTTGTAGCTCATCCCAGATGGGTTTTGATTAACTTAGTTGAACTCAGTTCATACAATGGTGTCTCTCTAATAAAAGCATTTTTTGTTATGGTTTGACTTTAACATGGTAGAGAGCATCCCTTTCAAAATTGTATTCATTGTGTGTGGACTTCATTCTTACACAAAATCCTCACCAGAGAAAATCTAATGAAGATAGGAATGTATGTATCTAAATAGCACAAACAGTGTGTTTTGCAATGGATACTCAGAAACTGTGAATTGTTTACTTACACATTGTAATTTTGCATAAGGGACTACACAGAAAGCAGAATACAATCTTTTGGGTACTGATTACATTGTGTGCTCAATAACAAAAAGACTAATAAAATCAAAGAAAGCAGAGACCAAATCACTACTCATCTCATTAATCACATATTTATGGAACAAAAAGAAGAAAAAGAGAAAGAGAACAAAAATTGCAAATCCTTCCTACTAAATGTATTTATTCTTCATGGTCATCAGACAAAAAATCTAATTTTCTCCAACGGAGCAGTTTTCCTCTTCGAGATCTTCATCTTCATCGCTCACATTTGTTGGGACAACCTTATTCAGCTTCTTCTCTATTTTAGAAATTTCATTCTGCAAAATTTGATTTTCAGTTTCAAGACTTTTACACTTCCAACGTAAATATTCCAAGTCTTCAAAGTTGGCATCCTTTATTGTTATACTGAATTAATCTGCATCTTGTTCGGTCTCTTTCTTTGAACTTGCTAATTTTCCAAAATAACTTCCAAGTGTCTCCACCAATACTAAGAGTAATTACGGCTCTAAATTCCCGCTATACAAACTCAACTACAACTCTTGCAGGTAGCAAGCCCATTCTCAAACTCAATTCATTAAGGACATTTTAAAAGGAAACTGAATATTCATTCCTTCCTACCATAATTTCTACAACAAATAAATAAACAAGTAATCAAAGTTGAACTTTTTTATATGATAATAGTTACAAAGAAATTAGTGCAACCCTGAAATGGGTGAAATTAAAATCTCTATCCCTTTAATCCTGATGGAGGTAGGAGTCCAGGTCTCTGCTACAACCAGCTGGCAAGCTGGCACCTCTAACATAGGCTTAAGTTCAAAACCGCATTATCATGTTAATCTCCAAATCAGGAAGTTGTATAAAAGAAAAGGGACCTATGACATGACAATAACATGAGGAAGCCCTAAGACCATAGAAACTACATAGTAAACTCCATCTATCAGAGCATAAATAATTTTCAATCTCTCTCTAACATTTTGTGTTATGGGTTGGAATTGTTGTAAGACCACTACCTAAGCCAAGGTTGCAGTGAAGAGATATTCAACTATGTAGACCAAGTCAAGCATTCAAGAAGGCCTACATTTATGGAAAACAAGTAAACCAAATCAAGCATTCAAGAAGGCCTACGTTTATGGCAAACAAGTAAACCAAATCAAGCATTCAAGAAGGCCTATGTACCACAAAAAATATGCAACCAAAACACATAAGTTGAAAAAATATGCAACCACAAAAACGTACTCATAAGTAGAAAATCTATCCACCAAGAGCTCTCACCTCAGAAGAGACAAAGATAGCTTAGATGCGTAGACAAAGACACCTTAGATGCGTAGTAAGTACTACAAGCAGGAAAGCCATCAACTCTATCTTCTTCCAATCGTTGTTCTTGTTGTGAATTCAATCTTGTAGTCGACAAATGATTTATAGGGGCATTTGCTAGACAAGTCTTCTGGAACGGTTTCAGTTCAACAGTCAAGCACAAACACCTCTAGACTCTCTTCTTGAAGATAGTAAATTTTGGCATGCTCTGATGGAAACTTTTCCGACTGTTCTTCCATATTAAAGTACTCTTATACCTCCACAATGTACAGACAAACCTGATGGTATCAATGATAGAATGGAACAGTTCCTCTCTTGAAAAATTTTCAGTTTTGCAAGAACGTAGGAACCCTACTTCACATATTGTCAATAGTCTGGCATCCAAGCAAACTAAAATAAAATCAAAATCATCAAGGTTGAACATTGCTCTTTTTCGAAATATCGCAGCAAAATCTTCTCTTCAACGGTTGTAATAATGGAATGGCTGCAGAATCTTCCCTTCAATGCATTCTCTTTAATGATTGCTCTCTTTGAATGCTACAAAATCTTCTGCTTCGGTTACAACAAAATGATTATTTGATTTTACTGCAGCTCAAGAATGCAAGAACCTGCTCCAAAATTTTGGTTTTGCAATAACCCAGGAAAGCTCTCTGTATAAACCTGTCTCTTCTCTTCATAAAGAAGATATTGGAAAAAGACATCTTCGCCCTTTATATCATTTCCCCTCAAAGTTTAAATTAGGGGTATTCTTAGTCCAATGAAAATTCCAGAAGTCATTGTGCCCTCATTCATTCTTTTATAGATAGTATAGACGTAGCATGGTGGAAAATCAGAAAGAATTAGCGGTAGTCACAATTGCCATTGAAGATGTTCAAGACTTCCGCTAAAAAAATGCGCCAAGGAAAGCACACCAACCTTATAACCACAGTCGCTTGGAAGTTGTCCTTTAGTGAACTACCCAATGGTTCTAGATTTTAGCTACGGAATTTTGGGGACCTTTGTATTAGTACCCGATTTTTGCTCATCCCATCACCTAAACATCCAATTCACCTCAAACACCTGATCAAGCCTTTTTATTTCCTCCAAACCATCTAAAATCCCAATAAACCCAACTTTCAGCCCAAAAAACCAAAAATCCATTGTTAAACACATATAATACCAATCCAATGGCCCTAATCAACCCCCATTTACACCTCAATCCACATATCAAATGCCACCATTAAACTCAAGACCTCCCAAAATACCTACCTAGCAAATTTTAACTCACAATTCCTCTGTTTACCCTTCCATCAAACCAATATTCCATTCTGACATCTCTAGTTAGTCTGAACACTCAGAACTTAGATTCCATTGATCTTAACACATCCGAACCAATCATACCACACCATTAAACTCTAGATACACCAAAACACTTACCCATAAAGTTTTAACCCCATTTTCCCTTTCATCAAATCAAGATTTTGTTTTAGATCATCTCGTTGACCCAAATTCCTACAATCTTTACCCCCCAAGACTAATCAGACATCACCATCAAATCCTAGACACCTCCAAATATCCACCTGTAAAACTGTAGCCCAAAACATCTTTGTTTACCCCTTCATCGCACCTAGATTCCATTTTGAGACTCCAGATTGATTGGATTCTAAGTCCTTTCTATCTGGGCCTAGATGGCCCAATCTAACCTTACCAATCACCTCAGATTATCCAAAAACCCTACCTTGTGAAATTTCACCCAAAACTACTTATGTTTACCCCTCCATCTGACTAAGGTTCCATTTTGAAGCCCAAGATTGACCAAACCAGTGCTTTTCTAGATTTGTCTAATTCAGGCCTATTTGTCCCAGTCCAACCTCACTAATCAACGCAGAACGTTCAAAAACCACCCAACCAAATTTCAGTAAAAAATACCCCCATTTACCCCTTAATCAGAAAAGATTTTATTTCGACAAATTTTGTGGGTCCACACACACAAATTCACTCTTTGTGGTCAGACCTATCTCAACCCTCCATTTTTTGACCCAAAACCATCCATCATTGAAACAAACCCCCAGTCTGACCCCCCTGGACCAAGGGAACTGGTGAATCAACTCCTATAAGTTTTCCTTTCCTCCGTAACCTTATCATCCTTCTTTAATGTTTTGCTTTCTTCTTTCGTTTTCTTTCTTTATATTCTTTTTTTTTTTTTTAATGTTTTCTAAGTGGTCGTGATCTGAAAGGGATTAATCTTGTTGGTGGTGAGGCTACCGCTGAGCCAGCTCCTAACCCTCCAACACCAACTTAATCTTGTTCTAATGCCTTCTTATTGACCCAACCATTGATTTCTTCTTGTTATGATAAGGATTTAGAATTTGTGCTATTTTCCTTCTCTTGTTATTAGATATGGATTTTTGTTACTCCTATTCTTGTGATCAATTTGAATGGTTGTTTGGATTTGTCATTTGTAATGAAAGATGCTAGGTTTGGAGAAACTCGATCCATCAAGGGAAATCTGAAATAAATGAAATAAGAAATGATAAGGTGGTAACAAGGGGTAAATGCTTACAAGGAAAAGGGAAAAGTGAGTGAACTAGCAGAGGGTATTCGAATTGATGTTTCTGAGTGTGGATCAGGGGAGAGATAGAGTAAGCTACCAATTTGGAATGTTGGTTGAAAAAGAAAAATAAATACTAAACAAAATAAAATTATAATAAGCATAAGAAATAATGAGGGGGTAGAGGAGAGAAAGGTGAGTGAGTCATCAATGAACAAATAAACAAATAGGATCCCTTAAGAAAATAACACAAAAAAAACTAAATAAAATGAAATAGATAAAAATAAAAATAAAAAGAGATACGTAAAAAAAGCTAAATAATAATAACAATAAAAACTAATAACTAATAAATATAGATAATAACATAAATAGGTAGTTTTTTTCTTTTTCTTTGGTGTTGGTATATTCTTGGATTTGCTTTCTTTATTATTATTCTGCTTGAATAATTGCTTTTTTGTGATACCATGTGGGCTCCACCTATTGGACCCGGGAGAGGGGTGCCTAACCCCTTCCCTCTCCCATCTGGGTCTGACCCGAACTAGTTAGCCGGTGCCTCGGGCTACTAGAGTCACTATTAAACCAAAATGATTTTGATACCATTCTTGGAGGTCTCATCACCTCCATTTCCTACTTTGATGGATGGAAACTCCAAATCCAACCCAAGTAAGCCGTTTCCCGATGCTCACAATCTAGCGGCTCCACTAGGAAGTTCTTGGACCATAGGTGGGGCCCACATAGGGCCCATTTGACTTTATTGCTATTTTTTTATATTTGGCATGCTTATCTCTGTTAGAATAATAACTATTATCTCCTTATGCTTGTTAGATAGTTCTTTATTGCTCTATTTCTATTAATTCTCTATCTGCTTATGCACATTCTATACATCATCCTACATTAGATCTAGGATTCTATCGTCCTATAGGAGAAGGCCAAAAGCCTAAGACACGGGATCTAAGTACCTATTGACCGAGCTGATGGTTTTCAACAAGCCACCAACCTGAGAAGCCCATCTGTCTGATGGGTGAAGGTTTGAACGCTAACAACCTTGTTGGAGTCGTTTAAGTCTAAGTGTTAACCCTCCCCTCATGCATCACACTCCACGTATCAACTTAGTCATTTAGGATATCAGCCACCCAAATTAGTTTGCTTGCATACCCTTGTGGGGCCCACATTAAAATAATAACATAAAATAAAAAAATATAAAAGCAAAACGAAAAATAGATAAAATGTCAAGAGTCAAATAAAACAAAAGTAGAAATAGAATAATAGGATAAAATATATATAGATAAAAACTAAACTAAATAAATAAATAATAAAAAATAAAAAATAAAGAAAAAAAAATAAAAAAATAAAAAGAAGGGTAGGAAGGTTAGGCACAAGTACACATACAATAAAATAAAAAAATTAATTAAAAAATAATAAAAATTCAAAAGAAAAATCAAAAGAATGAAAATAAAAAATATAAAAACATTAAAAAAATAAATGAAGATAAATAATATATCAAACATATAAAATAATAAAAATTCCTAAAAAAAATTAAATCCAATAGAAAGCCAAGAAAATATAAAAAATAAATCCAAAAAATCAAAAGCGAGAAAAAATTAAAGATGAAGTTTTTATTAAAGTAGTAGTAGTAGTAGTAATAATAATAATAATAATAATAATAATAATAATAATAATAATAATAATAATAATAATAATAATAATAATAATTTAAAGAAAAAAGGGTAAAAAATAAAAATAATAATAAGATAACAAATTTCTAAAAAAAGTAAAGTGTCAACAAGAAGTTAACAAAACAAAATGAAAAGCAAAAAAGTTATAATAAAACAATTGAAATTAAAAATTACAAATATATGAAAAATGAAAATAAAAAAAAATATATAATAAAATAAGAAATTAAAAAATCAAAAAAAATAGAAATACAAGAATAAAAAGAAAAAGAAAAAGAAAAAGAAAAAGGAATAGGAATGAAGAAAAAGAAAAAGAAAAATATAATGAAATCTAAAAATGTAAATAAAACAAAAGATGAAAAGGTAAAAAGAATAATAATAGAAAAATTAAAAAAATTAAAAGTCCAAACAATAAAGTGTCAAGAAATAATACACAAAACCAAACAAAAGCATATATATATATATATAATGGGAAATAAAAAATATAATATGTGAAAATCAAAATAATAAAATGGAAATTAAAAAAATAGAAATAAACATGAAAAAGAGAAAATTAGAAAAGAAAAATAAAAATAGGAAAAGAAGAAAAAGTAATGTAAAGTAAAAAGAAAGAAAAAATAAAACATAAATTAAAAGATGAAATAACCAAAATTCCCAAAAAAATAAAAATAAATCAAAAATAAAAAATATTGATAAAAAAAGATAAAAGGTAAACAAAAAAGCCAAAAAGATATAACAATTAAAAAAATAATAATATATACAAATATATGAAAAATAAAAATAATAAATAATAAAATAAGAAAGTCATAATGAAAATTCAAACAAAACAAAAATAGAAAATATAATAAAGAGAAAAAGAAAAATTGAGAAAAATGAAGGTAAATAAGAAATAATGAATGAAAAAATAATAATTAAAAAGAGGAAAAATGAGGAAAAGGAAATCAAATCATTTAAATGGGAAAGATTAACTATATTTCTTTTGGAAAACTAATTATACCAAAAATGAAAAAATTAATGAAAATTAATTAAAAAATCAATTAGAAATAAAAAATATAAAAAAGTAAAAAAATAATAAAAACCATAAATCTAAAAGTAAAAAAAAATAGAAAATAAAAAATTAGATCAAGTTAATCAAGAATTAAAAATCCAAAAAGTAAAAAAAAAAAGAGATAAATAATAATTAAATAGTGAAAATTCATAAATAAAGAAAATCCAAAAGCAATAAAAATAGTAAAAATGATGAAAAAAAGGGACAAAAAAGAGAGAAGAGAGAGAAAATAAAAAGAAAAATACAAAAGAAAAAAAATGAGAGAGAAAAGAAAAAAGAGAGAAAAGGTAGGTATCGAAAGTAGGTTATAGAAAATAAGTAGAATATGAGATAATAGTATACAAGTGCCGACTCATGTTCTTGAAGATCCAGAATTCAGAAAACATTGTGGTTCAACCCATATTATTTACCATGTTTGAAGTCCCTTCTAAGACTGATTGCATCTCTCAAGCGAAGGTCACACTAAACACAGAGACAACAGTGCCGACTCATGTTCCTTATAGTGATTATCTCCATCTCCAAGAAAGATTGAATGAGATGTCTATTAAATTGGCCAAATTGGAAGTCAAGTAATCCCAAATTACTCAATCTGTTCCCACAAGGGAAACCCAATCATCTTTCCCTCTTGTATCCTATGTCTTTGGACCCTCCTCATTCCAAAACCTTACACTTATGCAAGGAGCAACATACTGTCACCTTCCTTTGTCTTTACTAGGAGAATCAAACAGGCTCATTAGTCGAGGACATTTCCCACACATAATTTTGAGAATTCAACCATACCTTAACCCATTGTTGCATCCTTGAGAGGAAAGAATTTGAATATGATTGTCGTGTAGTTGCCACTCCAAGATTCCTTTAAGATTGAATTAGAGTAGATGAAGAATGAGCTGAAGAGGCTGAAAGAAGCTCAAAACCTAGGAGTTACATATTTCAGAGAGTTGTGCTTATACCTTGACGCATAATTGCCTATTAAGTTTAAGATTCCAGGCCTTGAAAAATATGATGGGAAGGGATGTCCACAAACCCATCTGAAAATCTTTTTGAGGTGATATATTTTAATATGGCTTAAATGAGAAGTTACCCATTCAGATGTTTCAGAAGAGTCTTATAGGGAATGCTAGGACTTGGTTTGCAAATCTAGGGAATGAAAAGAAAAAGACTTGGAAAGGTATTGCAGAGGCATTTTTAGACTAGTTTTCTTACAACATGGAGTTAGCACCTGATCAAGCAGATCTCGAGTTTATGATATAAAACTCAAGAGAAAGTTTCTTGGATTGTATATATTGGTGGCGTGAAATGGCAGCTAAATTACGACACCCAATGCCAAAGGAAGAGATGGTGTGGTTGTTTATTATGACATTAAAAAATCCATATCATACATTGTTGATTACACAACCTTTGAAGGATTTTAGTGATGTCGTGAAGGGAGCTGTTAGAATGGAAAAGGCTCTTAAGCAAGGTTGAATCAACTTGGTGATGATCCACAGAAATTAATCATCAGTTGGGAAGTTCTCTCCAAAGTATAATGAAGGGATTAAAGTGCAAGTTATTTATGCTTTTGAATCTTGTATAACCTAAGCCCATTATCCAAAAAGTTTCAAAGTTGTAGCTTATCCCATATCTTCTCTGACTAGTTGGATTGCCCCCAAGCAAACATATTATCCCTCACCTACACAAACACAAACATATCATCTGCCCTCCATAACCCCAATCACTCAGCAGTTTCCTCAAAAATAAAGAAGAAAGCTTTCCCCTTTGCCATGTCCTCATTCTCAACTACTCCGTACTTTAGTTCAAAGCAGATTTTGGCAATTGCTTACATGAAACCCTCCACGGAAGCCTAAACCTAGAAATTATGATGAGAATGCTCATTGTGATTATCATCAAGGACCTGATCACACCACCGACCATTATTGGAAATTGAAGTTTGCAATTCAAAATTTGATTGATGGCAACATTCTTACTTACCAGGACCTTGTGCAAATGCAGCATTTTACAAAAGTCAACAAGAACCGATTGCCTGTTCTAAGGAAAAAATCGACACTTCCATCAATTTTCTGAGAGAGGGAAGGCATTTTGTGATCCTAGAATTTTTATTACTCTTGTTAGAACTCAATTGGTGGCCCGACCTCCTAAAGCCAAATCATTAGCCATTTGGACCTCTCAGCCTCAACCAAAGCATACCATTAATTCTCCACCAACTTTAAGAGGAGGTAATCATTATATGGTGAAAATTTTTATGTTGATTCAACATCAAACAACCAAAGTCACAAATTCCAATTTTGAGTTATCGTCGGTAATTGAAGACATGACATTTGCGCAATCTAAAGAATGTGTTATTGAAAGCCTACATAGGAGGACACCTCTGTGATCAATTCGGATGTTCTGTCAAGAGCTAAAAATATTTTATTTGATATTTCAGATGTCACCCTGATATTGGGGCTCCTTCATCAGTTTAAGTGTAGCTTTCGAAGTAGGGTGACAATTCTCTCTACCCTACTTCCACATTCACCAAGAGCATCTTTCCATCATTGTACATCGTCATTATCCCTTTCCTATTTTCGTGTCATTCAAGGACACACACTGAACTACGTTCAGCATGATCCCTTTTAAAGGGGTATGTAGAATAACCCATCTCACGGGTCCGACCTCTTCTATCAATAAAATACTAGTTTTTCCAATTATTTTTTTTTGCTATGTCCTTTGGCCTAAAATGCATAATCATGACTGAACAATAAATCCTATTGAGCCCTATTACCCTTAGAAGAAGTGAAGATTCCCCTTTCTAAGAAAGTTGTATAATCGAAACCTAAGATAATTGTGAATTTGCAATGAATCATAAAGATATGTCTTCATAAAAGGCTAGTTGGCAATCATTGACTTGCATATGGAAATACTCAACAAAAAGGAATATTACAATGAATAAAAAGCATTGATTCCCACCCCTACCCACTTCATTGGACATTTCAAATAGCCTTGAGCATAAATCTTAATCATTTTCTAGGAGCATCCAAATATTCTAAACTGAGGCAGTTTTGGCAATTTAAGTATGTATCCTACTAATTTCCTAGAGTCAATACAGAGCAAAAGTATCATCATGACCTAGTGCTTCACCAATTGATAAAGGAAAGGACTATAGGCCACCTCTGGCCGTCTTAATTCTCAAGTGACTTACTATCTCTCAAAATCCGCTAGTTAGGCTGGTTGAGCCATGCATAAATACCTTTTCCTTGCTGAACTAGTTAAATTCTCAGTGTAGCTTTTGTAGGTCCAAAAAAAGAAGAGAATAAATAAAAAGGCAAAAAAAAAGAAAAAAAAAAGAAAAGAAGGGCAATGAAGAAAAAACTGGAGCAACTTAATATGAAAGAATGGTCGAAGAAGATTGGAAAAATTGGAAAGCTTTAAGGAGATGGGAGTCAAGGAAAATCAAAGTAGAGAATCTAGGGAAGATGAAAAGTGGGAGATAATGATAGATAAATATTTATAGAAGGCTTAAAAAGAAAGAAATGGTGCAAAAGAAAAAACTAGGGCAGATATATGTTCCAATCATTCTAGAATTAGTTAGTTTGAGTATTTGTTTGTCGATTCTCTAACATGTGAAGTCCTTTATGATCAATAAAGTAACGTGGTTCATATTTGAAGATGTGAAGAGTATGTAAAGGAAGAATAAGAAGAAAAGAGAAGAACAAGTAAAAGGAATAAGAGAATATAAACAAAAAATGATGATGAAGAAAAAATAACAGCCCTGCACTAAGTTTTTGAGCCTTTTACCCCTTACCCTTCATTGTAAATAAGTTTTTGAGCCTTTCACCCTTCATTTTAGATCCCCTTATCCTAAACCACATTTCGTCCCACTCGCTAAGTCTTCCTCAATACTTTAGAAATTGGTAATTCAGCACAAGATAGACCTACTGGTTGGTGATAAAGGGATTTTGTTTTGAACCTTCTTCAATCAAGCATCTCTTTCATCACAAATCCTCCTATTAACCAAGTATTGGGGTAGTTTTCCATAAAACCTGGGCTTTTTCCCAAACCGAATCTATAATTGTCTCCCTCACACCTTTGATGCACATGCCTTTATAATTGTTTTGGTTTCGATTAGCTCTTTCAAAGATAGGGGAAACTATTTTATCTCTTACTAAGGTGCGATGCGGGTTCCGTTGGATATAATTGTTTTATCCTGAATCAATACTAGTGGTATCTCTTGTTTCGATCTCATAGCCTCTAAAAGTGTGTAATAAAAGAAGAAAATTTTAGTTTCCTTTCCGTTTGAACTTTTGCACTGCCTTTCTGCTTTGGAAGTTACAAGAACAAAAGAAAGAGAAGAAAAAGAAAAGAAGATGGAGAGATAAAATGAGGTCATCCTAAGGAGTTTGGCATCCAAATCGAATGCGGATGTGTCTCAAAGAAGAAGCTCAAGTCACACCACTGCAAAAGTGTTTTAAAAAGGAATTCAGTTGTTTAGTGTGCACCAGAAAAATAAAAAATAAAAAATAAAAAAGAGAAAAGTAATAAAAAGAAAAGCGCAAATTATGGTAAAAATGAATCCCAGCAAGGAGAATAATCAAATGAGAAATGATGATTAAGCTAAACTAAATCTGTTGAGATGAGTTTTGTCTAGTATTCGATGGACTACTGTGAAGAACATACTCAAATTACCTTCGAAGGACAAAAGAATTTTGTCTGGTATTCGATGGTAGTTCACTACAAATTCTGGGGTATACTGATGCCGATTTTCAGTCCAATCCAGATGATAGAAAGTCTACATCTGGGTATGTTTTCACGATAGGATCATGTATTGTTTGCTGAAAAAGCAGCAAACAGGGGTCCACGGCAGACTCCACAACTGAAGCCGAGTACATTGCCACAAGTGAAGCTGCCAAAGAAGCCATGTGGATGAAGAAGTTTGTTCACGAATTAGGAGTGGTTCCGTCCAGCACATCACCCATCCCATTGTTGTGTGACACCAATGGAGTAATCGCCCATGCCAAGGAGCCTCGGGTCCACTCAAAGTCAAAGCACATCAAGAGGAAGTACCATGTACTACGAGAGATCGTTGGTAGAGGGGACGTATTGATTCAGAAGGTAGCATCAGCGGATAATGTGGCAGACCCATTAACTAAGCCACTCACACAGAAGGTGTTTGAGAAACACGTGGAAAGTATGGGACTCCAGCTTGTACCAGATTGGACCTAAGTGCAAGTGGGAGCTGTTAGAAATTTTTGTATGCCCTTAGCTTCAATCAGTTTTGATGTACTTTTGATATTTAATGTAAATAAATAAAGTACACGTTTGATTCATGTTGTGTGGTATGTTTCTATGTAAGATCCTAAAACTGGACCCTTAATGAGACTTGTGTAAGTTTTAAATGTTCACAGCCGTTGGATAAGTCTGGGGAGATTTATCCTGCCTAGGCTGACACTGGTGTGCTGCCAACTGTTGGGGTGGCTTGTCTCAGCTGCCAGGGTGAGACCCAAGGCACACGCAATGTCAGATTACTTAAACCCTTGAACCGGACCAGATTTCCAGTATTGCCCTGGACCTTGGAGATTGATGGGCAAAACTGGAAAGTTACATCTGACCCCTACACCCGATTATGGTACTGCACTAGGTGTCGGATTGGGTTGTCTTTGATATGCCAATTACTGAGATCCTTAGCGGGGATCAAAACCTGGGTATGTTGGGACAGTCTGAGAATTCATCTGAGTGGGTGATCATAGTGACGGGAGCAGCCCCTTTGTCGAACAAAGGTAATGATCGGGGATGCACTCTCTCTGATGGAGACCAAACTGCCGGCAATTGATTTCAATCAATGGAATTTTGTTTTGCAAAATTTATATATATGATATATACTTATATTTGGTTTCAAAATGTTTGCAAATGGTTTTAATTTCTGGGATACATGTGAGTGGAGAGTGCATCATTGTTCCTTGCAGCCGAGGGAGAGGTCATCTCTTGTCGGGCAATGCTTGATCATTATGGGCTAAGAGGTTAAGTGTAAGGCCATTTAGGATAATACCTGATGGGCTAATCTTGCACTGCCCACAATCCCTGGGTTTTTATAAGATGGCTTGGCCTAGGGACCACTTAATGTAAGTGTTGGGTCCATGTGATGGGCTTAGGGGGTTCACTGGGCTTTCCAATGAATTTGGATAGGCCTTGTAACAGAGGCTGGGCCGAACACATGTGGCAGATGTGTAGATCAATGCTTGGGTCCCATGCCATACAAAGAAGCCTAACTGGACAACAGTTTGGAAGACTATTGAGCACTTAATACATATTGGGCCTAAATCCCATTTCGATATGGGCTGATTTGATCAATCACTTAAGGGGGTAGATCTGAGATTAGGTTAAGCCCAAAAGCTGATCTGATCTATAGATAAGATTAAGAGGAGTCCTAATCCAAATACAGATTTGGATAAGGGCAACTCCTAATATGATTAGGAAGTTTTTCTTAATCACTAAGAAAGAGGAGAAAAACCCTAATTTGAATTACTTGAATTCGAACCCTAAGGGTTTTGAGCAGAACACTCTGCATTCTTGAGATAAGATCTCAGATAACCCTAGAGAAGAAAATAGTAGTTCGCCACCTTCTCTAGCATTCTCCTCCAGCAGCCGCCGCCACCTTTTCTGCCAGTTCGAGTTCTTAGTTAGAGAAAATCAAGAAACGTTCTTGATTGTTCGTGTGGTGCTCACAGTCTTCCATCGAGTTCTTCAGAAGAACCTGGTTCGTGGGACGAACACTGCTGGTTCGACTCCATCATCACTGTGTCATTTTTAGTGGGAGCTGATCTTGGGATCTTCTTTGGATGTGAAAACCAACGTTGGGAGATACTACTTCTCTGGATCATGTATAATCCCTCCCTTCTCTTTTGGTTCAAATCTGGTCTGGTTTGGTTCAAGTAGGATCCTTGAATCTTGATTCTAAAATCAGGGAATGTGATTCCCAGTTGGAAGAAAGGTAGGAAATTTTTGAAATTTGCCCACCCATTCCACAACAGTTTTGGTGTCCATACGATGGATCCTACCATTCCTTTCAGACACATCACAAATTAGTTTTCCGCTACATAGCACATGGTTTTTTTTCGCCTTTGGCACATCACAAATCAATGTTTTCTACTACTAGCACATTTTTCTCCACTTTATAGCACAAATGAGTTTTTTGCTACACGGTACATGGTTTTTTTGCCTTTGGCACATCACAAATTATTGTTTTCTACTACTAGCACATTTTTCTCCACTCTATAGAATACATGTGTTTTCTATTGCATAGCACATGGATCCCCCTTTGGCACATCACAAATCAGTGTTTTCCGATACTATCACATATTTCTCTGTTTTATAGTACATGATTTTTGCTCTATAGCACATGGATTCTCCGCCTTTGACACATTACCAATTAGAGTTTTCCGCTCTATAGCATAGAAATTTCTCTGCCTTTGGCACATTACCAATTAGAATTTTCTGCTCTATAGCACACACGTTTTTTTGCCCTTTGGCACATTACCAATCAGTATCTTTTGTTCTATAGCATACAAGTTTTTTTTCCATTCGGCACATTACAAATCAGAATTTTCCACTTAATAGCACACATGTTTTCCACCTTTTGCACATCACAACCAGTATTTTTCACTCTATAGCACATGGATTTTTTGCCTTTGGCACATCGTAGATCAGAATTTTTTCACTCTATTGCACATGGGTATTTTCCACCGCGCTATCACATTACAATTTTAATCAAGGCTTTATTTGTTGTTTTCATTGCTGCATGACACATTATTGTTTTCAATTTTATGCTTTCTCACCTCACGGCAAATAGCTAACATCAATCCACGAGATCATCCATACTTGTTGGATGATTTCGTACATTTAGTTGTTTTTGGATTTGTTCTCTATGTTTTTCTTTATAGAAATTGTACCTAGGAGGGATCACTTTTCCAAGAATAAAATGGCATGTACATGATAGAATGATGCTACACAAGAACTACTCTTCTTCATCTCAATACTCCTTCCTCGTCTCACCCCCTCTTCCAAGCCTACCCTTTACAAAAATCTTCGTATGCTTTTGGTCTTTGTTGTTTCATAGTTTCCTACCTCATAACAAAGAGGGGCAATTGTTAACACCTAATTTTTATGCGGCCAATCGCTTGAACCTCCAATTGACCTCAAACACCCGATTAAGCCCTTTCGATTCCTTTAAAGCACCCAAAAACCCAAAAAACCCAACTTTTGACCCAAAAACCCAAAATCCACCGTTAAACCCATCCAATACCAATCTAATGGCCCCAATCAAACCCCATTTACACTTCAATCCTCATATCAGACACCATCATTAAAGTCAAGACCTCCCAAAATACCTATCCAGCAAATTTTAACTTAAAATTCCTTAGTTTACCCTTCCACCAAACCAAGATTCTGTTCAAATATCTATTGTTAGCTTGAACACTCGGAACCCAGACTCTCTTGATCTTAACAAATTCGAACTGATCAAACCACAACATTGAACTCTGGATACACCAAAACACCTGCCCATAAAGTCCCAACCCTAGATTCCCCCATTTGCCCTTTCATCAAACCAAGATTTTGTTTCGAATCATCTTGTTAACCCAAATTCCTACGATTTTGACCCCCCAAGACAAATCAGACGTCACCATCAGATTCTGAACACCTCAAAATACCCACCTATAAAATTTTAGCCCAAAACATCTTTGTTTACCCCTCCATTACACCAAGATTCTGTTTCAAGACTCCAAATTGACCGGATTCCAAATTCTTTCGATCTAGGCCAAGATGGCCCAATCTAACCTTACCAATCACCATAGACTATCCAAAAACCCTACCCTATGAAATTTCACCCAAAACTACCTATGTTTACCCCTCCATCGGACCAAGAGTCCATTTCAAAGCCTAAGATTGACCTGTTTAATACTTTTCTAAATTTGCCCGATCTGGGCCTAGTTGGCCCAATCCGTCCCCACCAATCAACCCAAAACGTCAAAAAACCCCACCCTATCAAACTTCAGTCAAAAATACCCTCATTTACCCTTTCGTCTGAAATGATTCAATTTCGGCCAATCTCATGGGTCCACACACACAAACCTACTTTATGTGGTTAGACCCATCTCAACCCTCCATTTTTTAACTCGCAACCACCCATCATTGAGCTATGCCCCCGTTCTAACCCCCTGAACGTTTGTAACCCGAATTTATAAAATAACAAAATTGCCTTTAAATTTTCCAAAAATTACGAAAACGTCGTTAGCTTCCCTAACCCTACTACAATGTTCACCTTCACCTTCGCTTCAAACAAAGAACCACTGCGGCAGTGAAACCCCCTCCTGGCCATTCTCTCCATCTCTCTCTCTTTTTTCCTCTTTCCCTCTTTTTCTTCTTCTTCTTCTCCTTTCTCTCTCTCTTCTTATAATTTTTCTCACTCTTACTGTCACAGCCACTGTTCATCGTCTTCTTCGATGAACAGCGGCAGCAAACCTCCCCCATACATATCTCTTTCTTCTTCTTCTTCCCTTCTCTCGGATTTCGCTGTAGCTCTCACCCCATCTCATTCACCATTGTTTTTTTTTTCTTTTCTTTCTCTTGTTATCACCGTTTATCGTCTTCGGTGAATAACAGGGGAGTTGTAATGGTGAAACTCCCATGTATTCTCATTGGTTTCACCTCAGTTCTAGCTTAAATCCTCATCCCTTTCAATGTAGTATTTCCCTCTCCATCCCCTCTTACATGCTTTCAGTCCCACTCGATCACTGATCTCGTTCGGCATCAGTTCCATAGTGCAAACAGAGTAGAGATCCTCTGGTTAACGTTGGGAGTTGCTATCATCCGGGGAAGGACTGGAAGCTCGACTAAATGTATCTTTTGCCTCCATCGACCAACCAACCTGACCCTTCAAAATGGTGATTGTTTGAGGGTAGTAGAATCGCTCCTAGCTAGAGAACTACCTGGATGTACTCGTGTGGTGAGCCGGATCAATCTGCAAAACAATGCTCAGAGGGACCGGGGTGGAAGACCCGGTGAGGTCGCTCCAATGCTTAAGTCAGTATACTGTGTGTTTACAAGCTAAGTATGAATGCTAGAGAGCTTGAAAGTGAGTTGTCGCGCATACCTTTGCCTTGAGGATCAATGCCTTTATATAGTTGAATAGTCGTGATCCTTACAAAAAGGCTCCAGGATCCCTGGGTTGCATAGATAAGATATGTTCCGTTTTCGAAGGAGAGCAATGCGCCAGTTGATAAGGTTTATCACTTTCTTCCGATTCGGACAGGGTGAGGATGAGCCCCCAGTTGATAAGGTTTATCACTTTCCTCCAATTCGGACAGGGTGAGGATGAGCCCTGTTATTAGACGTCATGATCCCAGGAGATTCGGAATCTGTTAGGGAAGCTTTTGGAGTCGATTATGTGGTGCTTCAACTCTTTGGTCCTGAATTGGCACCTCGATTCTTTGGCTCCGAATTGGAACCTCAATTCTTTGGTGCCAAACAAAATTAGGTGCCGAGGTGCCTTTATGGCGAGGTGCTCAAGGCCCCGAGCTCCCGAGCTGCTGGCAAGGCTCCCTTGCTGAGTTGTCACCCAAGTGGCTGATCGCATCCACATGTACCTCGGTCGCTAGGTCGGGCCAACTTACCCCTCATCAATTGCCCCCACTCCCCATACCAGGGGTTGTAACCCTGGTGCAGGGGGTTTACGGGCAGCGCAAGCAAGTTAGCCCGGTTTCTTCTTGGCTCATCCCCCGGATTTATGGTTAGACCGATGTAACCCATGTGGCTCAATGAAAAAACCTGGTTGCATGTCTGGGACACATGAATGTGAGTAGTCGTGCATCCCTTCGCCTTGAGGATTGATGCCTTTATATAGTTGAATAGTTGTGATCCTTACGAAAAGGCTCCAGGATCCCTGGGTTGCATAGATAAGATCTGTTCCGTTTTCGAAGGAGAGCAATGAGCCAGTTGATAAGGTTTATCACTTTCCTCCGATTCGGATAGGGTGAGAATGAGCCCTGTTATTAGACGTCGTGATCCCAGGAGATTTGGAATCCGTTGGGGAAGCTTCTGGAGTCGATTATGTGGTGCTTCGGCTCTTTGGTCCTGAACTAGCACCTCAATTCTTTGGCTCCGAACTGGAACCTCAATTCTTTGGTGCCGAACAGAATTAGGTGTCGAGGTGCCTTTATGGTGAGGTGCTCAAGGCCCCGAGCTCCCGAGCTGCTGGCAAGGCTCCCTTGCTGAGTTGTCACCCAAGTGGCTGATCGCATCCGCGTGTACCTCGGTCGCTAGGTCAGGCCAACTTACCCCTCATCAATTGCCCCCACTCCCCATACCAGGGGTTGTAACCCTGGTGCGGGGGGTTTACGAGCAGTGCAAGCAAGTTGCCCCGGTTTCTTCTTAGCTCACCTCCCGGTTTTATGGTCAGACCGATGTAACCCATGTGGCTCAATGAAAAAACCAGGTTGCATGTCAAGGACGCGTGGACACGACGCGGATTCCAAAAATCGCGCTAAACCGAAATCTCTCCTCGGAGAGAGTGCAACTGGTTTTCACGAGAGCAGTTGGATCACGTCGATCTGAACAGTCAGTTCCTGGATATGGTGGCTATAAATAGGGGGGACCCAAGTCCCCTTTCCTTTGTCCCTCTAAGTGCATTCAAGAGTTGAGGTCACGCATCCGTTCTTCAGCTCACATCTTGTGTCTGGGGTAGTTCGCTTCCTTTTTTGTCTTTCGGTGAGTTCACTTGTTTCCTTTCTTATTCATTATGTCTAGTCTTAGTTTAGATAGCCTTATTGATGGGAGCGGTCAGTCCGCTGAGGCCAAGGTGGGTACCTCGGCATGGACTGCGGAGCCTCATCCTACTGTGGTGGGCACTTTGACACTGTGGTGGGCACTTTGGCGAGAGCGAGACACTTCTGGAAAATCGGCCTCCCCCTCACACTGAGGTCATCTTCTAGACAACTTTGGTCCATCTACAATGACAGCAAACAAGCTCCTAGCCTTGGTTGATCGCTATAGACTTCCTAACGATCTCATTTATAGTATCCCCTTAGGCAATTTTCCTTGGGATCACAATCATCACAAGATTGTAGTCTTCGAGGAATAGCTCATTGCTGGTCTTCGTTTTCCACTCCACCCTTTCATAATTGAGATCGTCAAATTCTTTGGCATTGCTATAAACCAGCTCCACTCGAACTCAATTTGCAACATTGTAGGTACCATCTCCCTTTTTCATGACTATGGCCGACCTCTTGACCTCACCATTTTTTCCTCAATCCTCTCCATCAAAAAGAATTCTGCCTATGTTCTACCCGAGCATAGGCGTAGTTACTACATGTCTCCTTGCCCCGGGTACAAGTTGTTACACGAGCTCCCAAACAAAGTCCCGGCCTGGAAGAGGCGTTACTTCGTAGTTCTTAACATGGAAGGGTGGCCTTTTCCAACCCACCAGAGACCTGCCATCCATGACCCCAGTGTTAGGTTGGATAAAAAAGTGCCGGAGGAAGTCCGGTTTTGGGCGAAGCTAGGCTTGAAGTTTGAGAACTTCGTGACCGAAGAGAAGCTCGCATAGGCCGGCCTAAGTCATCCTGGTAGGTTGCTAACTATTGTGCTCTTTTTCTTATTTTGTTTTACTTTGATGATATTACATTTGACTCTATTCATTGCTTTCTTGTAGTCATCATGGCCGACTTCTCTACCGACGAGCTCTTCAAAGGCATGCAGAAAGGAAAGAAGAAGAAGAGGGCCTCTAAGAAGGCCCACATTCAAGAGGAGGTTCCCACTTCAGGCATTGGTGCCACCTCCTCCAAACCCCCAGCTGACACTGAACAACCCCTAGTAATTGACCTGGTCGAGGAGGACCAGGATAGGGCTTCCCCACTTTAATTGCCCGAGGAAACTACATCCTCCGAGGCCCAACAAGCTTAGGAGGCCATCCCATCGGGCAGCAATGTCCCAACTCGGAGCGTCTTGAGCACGAAGCTTGGTCTCCTCAAGAGCAAAGATGTAGTCTTCCTTGAAGAGGTTACTCGACGGGCCGAACTACCGGCTGCTCAGCTTGGGGGAAGAGCGGCGACACACTGCATGGTGGTATGTACCCAACCTTCAACCCTTCTATACTTAGATTTTTTCTCAGTACTTATGTCCTGTTTCTCCTCTTGTTAGGTGAACTCTTCGATCCACACCCTAGTCTACCAGTCTGAGATGAACTTGAAGCAGGCTCTCGAGGCCGAGGAATCATCTCACAAGGCTCACTCCGATCTGAACCTAGCTCGTAGCGAGAACAATAAATTATTGAGGGATGCACGAGCTCAAAAAGAATTATTGACCATTCTGATGGCAGAGAAGGAGCTGAAGAAGTGCAAGGCAGCCCTTAAGAGAGAGGTCCAGAACCTCGAGGAGCTAGTGAAGGAGAGGACTAACGTCCTGCTTTGCTCGATGAAGGAGGTGAAGATTAAGGCCATCGAGGAGTATAATTCTTCAGCGGAACAACATGAAATGCTTTTCAAGACTGGAACGGTGGGCTACCACAAAGGCTTCAAGCTCAGCAAGTGGTTGACCCGATGTGAGTTTCCTCACCTCAACCTCGGTGCCATCACAACATCAAAGATCATCGAGAAGATGGCCCTTGAGGCAGCTAAGGACCCCAACTCCGAGGAGGAGGAGAGCGACGACCTCCTCGGTGAGGAGATTGTGGAAGGGGATGAGGGAGGTGATGCCGCCGGCGCCGGCGCCAATCACATGGAGACTGATCAGCCAACCAACGCTGCTACTAGGGATGAAGAGCCTCGAATTGATTGATACCTCTTGCCTCTTTTCTTGGACTCCCCATACATAGTGTACGTCCTGGGTCTTTGAGCTCAGTTATAGTTGTTTTTTTTTTTTCTTTTTTCCATGTACTCAGAACTTTTTGTTAATGAAGCATAGTGATTCAAAGATCCTATTGTGTACAAAATTTTTCCTAAGTGTTAGTTATCCCGAAATGTCAAGCTAACGAACCGGACTCCAAGTAGAAATAACCAAAATGTTTTCTAAGTGTTGGTTATCCTAAAGTGTCAAGATAACAAGCTGGACTCCAAGTAGGAATAACCTAGTATTGATGTACACTGAGGTGGATGGACACTGTAGGGTATGTACCTAACTTGTCTATGCACAGGCTACTCACTTGCCCAAGCCGAAGAGGCGATTGGAACTTGTCGCGCCTATGCCGAGGAGGTGGTTAGGACTTATCTGCCCATGCCAAAGAAGTGACTGGGACTTGTCTACCTATGTCGAGGAGGCGATTAGGACTTATCTGCCTATGCCAAAGAGGCGACTGGGACTTGTCTGCCTATGCCGAAGTCACAATGTGGGTACCTCGATCTCTGCTAGGATCACCGCCTCTGTACCATACCTGAGGTTGAAGAGGGTCTCACCTGTCGCGGTCTTGATAGTAGTTCAGTAGGCCCAAAGGAAACTAGGCAGCTCATCCACCCACAATCCCTTTGCTCGAGCTAGGTGAGCTTTCAATCCGCAAAGTATCGCCCTGTTAGTTACTTCTGCTTGTCTGTTCACTTGAGGGTGTGCCACCGAGGTGAAGTTTTCCTCAATGTCCATCTCGGCACACCAGTTTTGGAACTTAATATCTTCAAACTGCTTCCCATTGTCCGATATCAACACTCGGGGAAGTCCGAAGCAGCATACTATGCACCTCTAGAAGAAACTCCGTATGTTACGAACTGTGATGGTTACTTAGGGCTTGGCTTTTACCCACTTCGTAAACTAATCTACTGCCACAACTAGGATCATCCTTTGCCCAGTTGCCGGCGGGAAAGGACCGAGGATGTCGATTCCCCACTGTGCAAAGGGCCACGGGCTGGTAAGGTACTTCAAATCAACAGCAGGTTAATGGTGAATATTGGCATGCCTCTAACATCTGTCACACTTCTTGACGAGCTCAAGTGTGTCTGCCTTCATTGTGGGCCAATAGTAGCCCCGCCTTAACACTTTCTGTGCAATGGCTCAGCCCCCCAGGTGTCCACCACACAAGCCTTCATGGGTGTTGCAAAATACGAGCTCAGCTTCTGAGGGTCACAAGCAATGCAGGTATGGGAGCATGAAGGATCTCTTGTACAACCGTTCGTCTACGAGGATGTACTTGGCTGATTGATGCTCTACCCTCCGAGCTGCATTGCGTTCTGTAAGTAGGGTCCCATGGAGCAGGTAATCGGCGAGCGGGTTTATCTAGCTCAGTTCTACTTGCAACACAGGAGCAACCTCTTCTGCCCCCCTTTCCCTGAGAATGCTGGGCCGAGGTAAGTCCTCTATGTACACAGTTCGCATAGTGTTGTCACTCGTGCTTGCTAGACGTCATAAGGCATCGGCCTCAGCGTTTTAGGACCTTGGAATTTGCTTGATAAAGCAAGAGATGAAGCTATGCAGGATCTCTCTGACTTTGGCCAGGTAAGCTGCCATAGTTGGGTCGCGGGCTTCATAGTTGCCAGTGACTGAGTTGACCACCAGTTGTGAATCGCTGCATACGATAAGGTGCTTTTCTCTCATTTCCTTTGCTAAGTTTAGCCCAACGATCAGTGCTTCATACTCTGCCTCGTTGTTCGATGCCTCGAATCCAAACTGGAGAGCAAACTCCAGCTTCACCTTGAAAGAATGGTAGGATCCATCGAATGGACGCCAAAAAGGTTGCGGAATGGGTGGAAGAATTTCAAAAATTTCCTACCTTTCTTCCAATTAGGAATCATATTCCCTAATTTTAGAATCATAATTCAAGGATCCTACTTGAACCAAACCAGACCAAATCTGAACCAAAAGAGAAGGGTGGGATTATACCTGATCCGGAGAAGCAGTATCTCCCAACATTGGTGTTCACGCCCAAAAAAGATCCCAAGATCAACTCCCACTGAATGAGACACAGTGATGATGGAGCCAAACCAACAGTGTTTCGCCTACAAACCAGGTTCTTCTGAAGAACTTGATGGAAAACTGAGAGCACCACACGAACAATCAAGAACCTTTCTTGATCTTCTCTAACTGAGAACTCGAATTGGAAGAAAAGGAGGTGGCGGCTACTGGAGGAGAAAGCTAGAGAAGAAGGTGGCAAACTGATATATTCTTCTCTAGGGTTATCTGAGATCCTATCTCAAGAGTGCAGAGTCATCTACTAAAACCCTTAGGGTACGAATTCAAGTAATTCGAATTAGGGTTTCCTCCTCTTTCTTGGTGATTAAGAAACCTCCTAATCATATTAAGAGTTGCCCTAATCCAAATCCGTATTTGAATTAGGACTCCACTTAATCCTATTTGCAGATTAGATAAGCTTTTGGGCTTAACCTAATCTCAGATCTGCCCCATTAAGTGACTGATCAAATCAGCCCAGATCGAAATGGGCTTTAGGCCCAATATGTATTAAGTGCTCAATAGTCTTCCAAACTAC
Organism: Nelumbo nucifera; assembly: GCF_055504915.1. Taxonomy (NCBI): domain Eukaryota; kingdom Viridiplantae; phylum Streptophyta; class Magnoliopsida; order Proteales; family Nelumbonaceae; genus Nelumbo; species Nelumbo nucifera. Next base: position 44,670,634 of record NC_142655.1, read on the forward strand.
TGCCCAGTTGGGCTTCTTTGTATGGCGTGAGACCCAATCATTGATCTACACATCAGCCACATGGGTTCGGCCCAACCTCTGTTACAAGGCCTAGCCGAATTCACTAGAAAACCCAGTGAACCCCTTGAGCCCATCACAAGGACCCTACGAGCCCAACACTTACACTAAGTGGTCCCTGGGCCAAGCCATCTTATAAAATCCCAGGGACTGTGGGCAGATGCAAGATTAGCCCCCATCAGGTATTACCCTAAATGGCCTTACACTTAACCTCTCAGCCCATAATGATCAAGCACTGCCCGACAAGAAAGCACCTCTCCCTCAGCTGCAAGGAACAGTGTTGCACTCTCCACTCACATGGATCACGGGAATTAAAACCATTTGCAAACATTTTGAAAGCATATATAAGTATATATCATATATATAAATTTTCAAAACAAATTCCATCGATTGAAATCAACTACCGGCAGTTTGGTTTCCATCAGAGATAGTGCCTCCCTTATCATTACCTTTGTCCAACAAAGAGGCTGATCTCGTCACTATGATCACCCACTCAGATGAATTCTCAGACTATCCCAACATACCCAGGTTTTGACCCCAGCTAAGGATCTCACTGATTGGCATATCAAAGACAGTCCAATCCGACACCTAGTGCAGTACCATAATCGGGTCCAGGGGTCAGGTGTAACATTCTAGTTTTGCCCATCAATCTCCAAGGTCTAGGGCAATACTGGAAATCTGGTACGGTTCAAGGATTCAAGTAATCATATACTGCGTGTGCCTTGAGTCTCACCCCAACACTTGGCGGCACACCAGTATCCGCCTTGGTAGGATAAATCTCCCTAGGCTTATCCAATGGCTGTGAACATTTAAAACTAACACGAGTCTCATTAAGTGTCCAATTTAAGGGTCTTACACAGAAACATACCACACAACATGAATCAAACATGTACTTTATTTATTTACACTAAATATCAAAAGTACATCAAAACTTATTGGAGATAAGGGCATACAAAATTGTCTAACAACTCCCACATGCACTTAGGTTCAATCTGGTACAAGCTGGAGTCCCATACTTTCCACGTGTTTCTCAAACACCTTCTGTGTCAGTGGCTTGGTTAATGGGTCTGCCACATTCTCAAACACCGTTAAGTTGTGGTGTTGTAGAAGGAGCTAACTGTGATATTATCCCGTTGGCCTTCAAGTAGTCCTTGAATTCATCAGAGAGATATACTCGCCACTTCAATCAGATTGAAGGGTCTTAATTTCTCTCCCTAACTGCTTCTTGACTTTTTGTCTGAACTCCTTGAACTTTTCAAAGGATTCAAACTTCTGTCTCATTAAGTACACGTAACCATATCGTGAGTAGTCATTGGTGAGGGTGATGAAATACACGTGTTGGTTACGAGTCCTAACACTCAGGGGACCACATACATTAGTATGTATAAGGTCAAGTGTGCTTGTACAACTTTCAGGCTTACCGTTAAATGGCCGTTTTGTCATCTTGCCTCGGAGGCAAGGCTCACAAGTGGGAAGATCTTCTACAGTTAGAAAATCTAAAGGACCATCCTTTACCAATCTTGTGATTCAGTAAATACCGATATGGCCAAGTCGGTAATGCCACAGGCACGTAGGACTAACTATATCATGAGTCATTTTCTTGGGGGTTTCGACCGATGTGGTTTCAGTTAAGTTAGCTTCTAGAGAAGAATGTAGAACATAAAGACCGTTCTCCAGTTCTCCGCATGCGATGAATTTATTGTTCTGTTTAACAGTAATCACATTACTAAAATAAACAGTATATCCATCAGCACACAGTTTAGAAATAGAAATCAAATTTCTTCTTAAGTTCTGTACATAAAGACAATCTTTAAGTACAAGAATTCCTTCTCTAAAATCTAGTTCTACGGTTCCAATTGCCGCAACTGCAACACTTGCAGTCGTTCCCAAGAAAAGTGTCACTTCCTCTTCACTCAGCCTTCTGCTTACTTTGAACCCCTTCAGTGAATTACACGCATGAGTTGAAACCCCGGAGTCAACACACCAGGACACAGAAGTGACTAACAAATTAGTCTCAATGACACAAGTTTCAAAAGTACTTTCTTCGATTCCAAGTAGGCAGGACAGTTCCTCTTCCAGTGGTCGGCCTGCTTACAGAAGTGACAGGCATCGGATGCCTTGTCTTTCTTTGTTTCTTAGACTTAGTGGCCTTTTTCTAGGGTTTCCTCTTTGCCCTCCTCTTCTTGCCAGATTTGCCAGGTTCAACAAGCATGGCTATCGGCTCATCCTTTCTTATCAGTTCCTCGGTCCATCGCAACATGTTGTTGAGCTCTTGAATGCTGACATTCAGCTTGTTCATATTATAGTTCATAATGAACGGATTAAAGGACGGAGGCAAGAAGTTAAGAATGGCGTCTATCTGTGTGACCAGATTGAAAGAATGGTAGGATCCATCGTATGGACGCCAAAAAGGTTGTGGAATGGGTGGGTGAATTTAAAAAATTTTCCTACTTTTTCCAACTGGGAATCATATTCCCTAAATTTAGAATACAATATTCAAGGATCCTACTTGAACCATAATCGAACCAGATCTGAACCAAAAGACAAGGGAGGAATTATACCTGATCCAGAGAAGCAGTATCTCCCAAAGTTGGTGTTCACGCCCAAAGAGGACACCAAGATCTGCTCCTGCTGAAGATGATAGAGCAATATGTGGAACGGAACCAGCAGAGTACGTCCTACACACTGAATCCTTCGCAAGAATCCTCTGGAAACTCTGAGCACCAAATCTTTTTAGTTCTTTCTGCAAAACTGATATCAAGAACTGATTTCTTGATTTCTTTCCTTCAAAGATCCAATCTTTTCAGAGAATGGCGGCGGTTGGAGGAGAATTCTTGAGATGAAGATGGTGAATATTGCTTCTCTTCTCTCTGGAGAGTTATGAGATCCTATCTCAATTCGCTGCAAGTTTTCTTGCACCAAAAACCCTAGGTTCGAATTCTGTTGATGTTCTCTCTTTTGGGTTTCTCCACTTTTCTTCTTGATTAAGAAACCTCCTAATGAGAAGTTATCCCAATCCAAATCAATATCTGGATAGAGGATGATCTTAATCCTATCTGCAGATTAGGTTAGCTTACTCCTGACCTTATTAGGAGGTTACCAGATTCAAATCTGATTTGAATTTGGTCTCCCAGAGTGGATTAGGCTAAAGGCCCAATCCTTTTGCTAACCTTAATCCAAGATCCGCCCCATAAGTGGGTGATCATATCAGACCAGTTCGAAATGGGCTTTTGGCCCATTAAGTGTTCAGTGCTTAACTAGTTTCCAATCTGCTGCCCAGTTGGGCTTCTTTGTAAGGCATGGGACCCAAGCATGGATTTACACACTAGCCACACGGGTTCGGCCCAGCCTTCACTACAAGGCTTAGCCGAATTCACTAAGAAGCCCAATGAACCCCTGAGCCCATCACATGGACCCTATGGGCCTAACACTTACATTAAGTGGTCCCTGGGCCAAGCCATCTTATAAAAACCCAGGGAGTGTGGGCAGGTGCAAGATTAACCCATTAGGTATTATCCTAAATGGCCTTACACTTAACCTCTCAGCCCATAATGATCAAGCATTGCCTGACAAGAGAGGACCTCTCCCTCGGTTGCAAGGAACAGTGATGCACTCTCCACCCACATGGATCTCGGGAATTAAAACCATTTGCAAACGTTTTGAAACCGTACAAATATATATATATATATATATATATATATATATATATAAATTTTGCAAAACAAAATTCCAACGATTGAAATCAACTGTCGGCAATTTGGTTTCCATCAGAGAGAGTGCATTCCCGATCATTACCTTTGTCCGACAAAGGGGCTGATCCTGTCACTATGATCACCCACTCAGATGAATTCTTAGACTGCCCCAACATGCCCAGGTTTTGATCCCCGCTAAGGATCTCACTGATTGGTATATCAAAGACACTGATTGGCATATCAGGTGTAACTTTCCAGTTTTGCCCATTTGTCTCCAAGGTGCAAGGCAATACTGGAAATCTGGTCTGGTTTAAGGATTCGAGTAATCCCATACTGCATGTGCCTTAGGTCTTACCCTGGTGGCCGAGACAGGCCATCCCAACACTTGGCGGCACACCAGTATCAACCTTGGCAGGATAAATCTCCCCCAACCTTATCCAATGGCTGTGAACATTTAAAACTAACACGAGTCTCAAAAAGTGCCTAATTTTAGGGTCTTACACATAATTATACCAAACAACATGAATCAAACATGCACTTAATTTATTTACACTAAATATCAAAAGTACATCAAATCAAATTGAAGCTAAGGGCATACAAAACTGTCCAACAACTCCCACTTGCACTTAGGTCCAATCTGGTACAAGCCGGAGTCCCATTCTTTTTACGTGTTTCTCTAACACATTCTGTGTTAGTGGCTTAGTGAATGGGTCTACCACATTATCCGCTGATGCTACCTTCGGAATTAGGACGTCCCCTCTAGCAACGATCTCTCGTAGTACGTGGTACTTCCACTTGATGTTTTTTGACTTCGAGTGGGTCTGAGGCTCTTTAGCTTGGGCGATTGCTCCATTGTTGTCACACAACAACGGGATGGGTGATGTGCTGGACGGAATCACTCCCAATTCGTATATGAATTTCTTCATCCACACGGCTTCCTTGGCAGCATCACTTGTGGCAATGTACTCGGCCTCGGTTGTGGAATCTGCAGTGGACCCCTATTTGCTGCTTTTCTAGCAAACAACACATGATCCTATCGTGAAAACATACCCAGATGTAGACTTTCTATCATCTAGATCCGACTGGAAATCGACATCAGTATACCCTAGAACTTATAGTGAACTACCATCGAACACCAGACAAAACCCTTTTGTCCTTCGAAGGTATTTGAGTATGTTCTTCACAACAGTCCAATGCTCCTGCCCTAGGTTGGCCTGGAATCTGCTTACCACACTCACCACCTGAGCAATGTCCGGGCGAGTGCACAACATGGCATACATGATGCTCCCTACGGCTAAGGCATAGGGAACGTCTCTCATGCCCTCAATCTCCTCAGAAGTCCTGGGAGACATCTTCTTGGAGAGAGTGACTCCGTGCCTGAAAGGAACGTTTCCTTTCTTGGAGTTCTCCATGCTATATCTTTTGACAATTTTGTCAATGTAAGCAGCTTGGGATAATCCAATTATCCGCTTCGATCTATCTCTATAGAGTCGAAGACCCAGTATATAGGAAGCTTCTCCCAAATCTTTCATGGAAAACTGCTATGATAGCCATACCTTGACCGAAGTCGACATTCCTACATCATTCCCAATGAGTAGGATATCGTCCACATAAAACACCAAAAATGTGGTCTTATCCCCACTGGACTTCCTGTAAACACAGGGCTCATCTGGATTCTGCTCAAAGTCAAATGTTTTGACGGCATAATCAAAACGGATGTTCCAATTCTTAGAAGCCTGCTTAAGTCCATATATGGATCTATTAAGTTTACATACCATGTGTTCCTGACCAGCAGCAATGAAGCCTTGCGACTGCTGCATGTAGATAACTTCACTAAGATCTCCATTCAGGAACACGGTTTTGAAATCCATCTGCCAAATCTCGTAGTCATTGTATGCTGCTACAGCTAGCAGGCTCCTAATGGATTTAAGCATGGCCACGGGCGAAAATGTTTCCTCATAATTGATGCCTTCTTTCTGAGTATATCCTTTCACCACCAAACGAGCTTTGTAGGTCTCAATCCTGCCATCGGGTCTCCATCGAGTCCATCACAGCTCTCATGGCCTCCACCCACTTTTGAGAATCTATGTCTAACATAGCTTCCGCGTAAGTTACAGGATCCTCCTTACTAGTCAAGGCTTCCACCAGGTAACTATCCTGGTCATAACCATATCGGACTGGTGGCCTGGATACCCGAGTGGATCTTCTAGGTTGGTCACTACCTGGAACTTGTGGGACATCTCCCACTGCTCCTGAGTTCTCCTCATCAAGAACTATTTCCTGATGATGGGTGTCCAGGATGTATTCAGTTTCTAAGAATTGGGCGTTTCGACTATAGAACACTTTCTGCTCACTTGGGTCATAGAATAGATAACCCACCAAATCTTTTGGGTAGCCTATAAATAGGCAACAACTGGTTTTGGATTCCAACTTGTCCGCATTCGTTCTTTTAACGTGCGCAGGACAACCCCAAATCTTTAAGTGTCTTACACTTAGCTTCCTTCCGGTCCATAGTTCATATAGAGTTTTCGGAACCGATTTGGTTGGAACCCGATTCAGCACGTAGATAGCAGTCTCTAATGCATATCCCCAAAAGGATATGGGTAATTCTGAGCATACAAGAAGTGACCGGACCATGTCTAACAAGGTCCTATTCCTCCTCTCTGAAACATCGTTGAGTTGAGGTGTAGCAGGAGGTGCTAATTGTGACACTATCCCGTTGACATTCAAGTAGTCCCTGAATTCATCAAAGAGATACTCGCCACCTCGATCCGATCGAAGGGCCTTAATTTCTCTTCCTAACTATTTCTCGACTTCCTGTCTGAACTCTTTGAACTTTTCAAATGATTCAGACTTGTGTCTCATTAGGTACACGTAACCATATCATGAAAAATCATCTATAAAGGTGATGAAATACACGTGTTGATTCCATGTCCTAACACTCAGGGGACCACATACATCAGTATGTATTAGGTCAAGTGTGCCTACACATCTTTCAGGCTTACCGTCAAATGACCGCTTAGTCATCTTACCTTGGAGGCAAGGCTCACAAGTGAGAAGATTTTCTACGGTTAGAAAATCCAAAAGACCATCCTTTACCAGTCTTGTGATTCAGTCAACACCGATATGGCCAAGTCGGTAATGCCACAGGCACGTGGGACTTACTGTATCACGAGTCATTTTCTTGGGATTTTTGACCGACGTAGTTTCGGTTAAGTTAGTTTCCAGAGAAGGATGTAGAACATAGAGACCGTTCTCCAGTTCCCCGCATGCGATGAATTTTTTATTCCGTTTAACAGTAATCATATTACTAAAATAAACAATATATCCATCAGCACACAGTTTAGAAACAGAAATTAAATTTCTTCTCAAGTTCTGTACATAAAGACAATCTTTAAGTACAAGCATTCATTCTCTAAAGACTAATTCTACGGTTCCTATTGCCACAACTACAACACTTGCAGTCGTTCCCAAGAATAGTGTCACTTCTCCTTCACTCAATCTTCTACTAACTTTGAACCCCTGTAGTGAGTTACACGCATGAGTTGAAGCCCCGGAGTCAACACGATGTTACCTTTCTTAGATTCCAGGTTGGCAGGACAGTTCCTCTTCTAGTGGCCGGTCTACTTACAGAAGTGACAGACATCAGATGCCTTGTTCTTCTTATGTTAGGCTTGGCAGCTTTCTTTTGGGGCTTCTTTGCCTTTCTCTTTTTCTTGCCCGATTTGTTAGCTTCAGCAAGCATAACCACAGGCTCATCCTTCTTAAGTAGATCCTTGGCCCTCTGCAACATGTTGCTGAGTTTCTGTATGCTGACATTCAGCTTGTTCATGTTGTAGTTCATTGTGAACACATATAAGGAAGAGGGCAAAGAATTCAGGATGGCATCTACTTGCGTGCCAAGATCTAGCCCGGATCCAAGGGTTTCGAGTTCGTTAATGTAGCCCATCATCCGAAGACAATGGTCATGAACTTTCTGCCCTTTGGACATCTGCGTGGTCCAGAACAGTTTCAGGACCTTCTGTCGAGTAGAACGATTCTGCTCTTCATACATTGTCTTTAGACTGTCCAATATGTCCTTGGCTAGTTCGATCTGATCGAACTGCCTCTGTATTGAGTTGTCTAGTGATGCAATGACAAAGCAACGGGCTAGGGAGTTCTTATCCCCCCAATCTTGGTACTCCCTCCTACGGGTCTCAGAAGCCTTATCACCCGGATGCTCCGGGGCAGCATTTTTCACCACCTTATCTAACTTTTCAGAAATTAGGACCAGTATAAGATTTCTGTACCAGTCGGCATAGTTTGGGCCCTTATGCTTGTTATCGTCTAGAAGCTTTGTGAATTGACCGTTTGCCATTGTCTGATAAAACAGCAAAGACGTTAGTCCACAACCTTAGTTTGATTGATGTTACCTATATAGATATGGCTTTTAATTTATGTTCCATTCCCACTTGTTCATCTGTGAGATTTCCCTCCTTTCTCAGTGACGGAGACGGCGAAATGTCTCTGGAAATGTGAGAAATCACATAGGGTGCGTGAAGCCAACTGTTTCAGCTGCAAAACCCCACCACCTTTCTGTGATAGATCATATTCACTCATCGTATGAGTTTTCCTTTGGCCTCTGTCAGACAAGGTTCAGAGTCGTTTTCAGGTAAACCTTTCTATCCAATGAGTGCTCACCCATCATATTCAGGTTACTCCAAGGTATCATGTGAGAGTTCCCATTTTCAAGTAAAGCCCTCCCACATCGGTCTATGACGCCCCTATCATCTTATGAAACACTCTGACAGATCCAACAGCAAATGGATAGCCCAATTTTATGGTGTGTTTCCTCATTACTGAAGGACCCATCATTGTGCTAATGACGGAAGGCCTTTAGAGAGTCATATGGATCTCCCTATCACATGCACTCATATTTCATAGAGGGAACAAAATTATGCCCTAGTTCTAATTTAGGTCAAACCAGAGTGGCTCCCACTGACTTTCATAAAGTCAGATTTCTAATGGGCCTTAATCGGCTAGGGTTTCCACACGCGTCCCTTTTCAAGGTTGTGGGGCCCACCAAGTAAGGAGGGGTCATCCAATGACCTTAAGGTACACCATGGCAATGATGTGCATTCAGCCATGGTGTGCGCAAGAGACACTAACGTGTCATCATGGGTCAAGTCCTTATGGTCCATGGTCCCAGCACATCAAACATCCAAACATCACATGTAAAGGAAGAATTGATCCAATCAATTAACTGCTATAAAGCCCAATGAACAGCCCATTTAAAATCTATACCATTAACAATTAATGTCGACTAGGTATATGGGCTGAATCGCAGTTAACAGTTCGGCCCATACAGCTTTTCTCACAAGAGTGAGTTTTGCAGTTTTAACCTTTTAAAACTAGGCTTTACAGGTGGGCCGAATTAATCCTTGCAATTGAGCATCAGATTTGGAACTGCAAGAGGGAGAAAATTGGACTGGAAAACATTCCCCTTCAAACCCTAGATTCGGTCCAAACGGTTTTCGTCCAATGTAGTCCGAAATTGTCCGAAACTGATTTTCAATTCAAGAATTAATTCATGAAAGATATGAAATTAATAATTTTAATTTTAGACAATCACAAATCAAATATGGATTGTTCGCACCACCTACAAAACAGAGGTTAATCACTAGGGTTGCAGTTTCACAAACTGCAAATCGCAGAAAGCGATCTCTCCATCTGCAAATCTCCAGCGCCGCCTACTTCTTCAATCAAGAAAATAAAAAATTACAGAAATCCCATTTCTATTAATTAATTACATTCTTGATCAAATCCTATACATTTAGTCTAGAAAAATAAAAAAAAATTATTTACAGACCGAATTGAATGAAAAATAAATAAATAAGGGTGCGCAAACCATCTGTGCCAAATCTGCACTGCGATCTCTAGGTTCGAACAGTCCATTAAATTAAAATAAATAAAGAATAGTTCTAAATAAATTTTGGATGTAGCAGAAATTAATTTCAGATCAATCGCCCTTAACAAGAAACAATTTCTTGAAATAAAGAAAATAATCTGCGTAAATCTTGGCAGAACATCTTCTGTTCATCTGCGCATGTTCAGATCTGATTTTCTTTTGGTTCAAGATTCGAACATGTGGCTCTGATACCACTGAAAGAATGGTAGGATCAATCATATGGACACCAAAAAGGTTGCGGAATGGGTGGGCAAATTTCAAAAGTTTTCCTACCTTCTTCCAATTGGGAATCATATTCCCTAAATTTAGAATACAATATTCAAGGATCCTACTTGAACCATAATCGAACCGGATCTGAACCAAAAGACAAGGGAGGAATTATACCTGATCCAGAGAAGCAGTATCTCACAAAGTTGGTGTTCACACCCAAAGGGGACACCAAGATCCGCTCCTGCTGAAGATGACACCGCAATATGTGGAACGGAACCAATAGAGTGCGTCCTACACACTGAATCCTTCGCAAGATTCCTCTGGAAACTCTGAGCACCAAATCTTTTCAGTTCTTTCTACAAAACTGATATCAAGAACTGATTTCTTGATTTTTTTTCCTTCAAAGATCCAATCTTTTCAGAGAATGGCGGCGGCTGGAGGAGAATTCCTGAGATGAAGATGGCGAATATTTCTTCTCTTCTCTCTGGAGAGTTATGAGATCCTATCTCAATTCGCTGCAAGTTTTCTTGCACCAAAAACCCTAGGTTCGAATTCTGTTGATGTTCTCTCTTTTGGGTTTCTCCTATTTTCTTCTTGATTAAGAAACCTCCTAATGAGGAGTTATCCCAATCCAAATCAGTATCTGGATAGGGGATGATCTTAATCATATCTGCAGATTAGGTTAGCTTACTCCTGATCTTATCAGGGGTTACCAGATTCAAATCTGATTAGAATTTGGTCTCCCAGAGTGGATTAGGCTAAAGGCCCAATCCTTTTGTTAACTTTAATCCCAGATCTGCCCCATAAGTGGGTGATCATATCAGACCAGTTCGAATTGGGCTTTTGGCCCATTAAGTGTTCAGTGCTTAACTAGTTTCCAATATGCTGCCCAGTTGGGCTTCTTTGTATGGTGTGAAACCCAAGCATTGATCTACACACCAGCCACATGGGTTCGGCCCAGCCTTCATTACAAGGCCTAGCCGAATTCACTGAGAAGCCCAGTGAACCCCTGAGCCCATCACATGGACCCTATGGGCCTAACACTTACATTAAGTGGTCCCTGGGCCAAGCCATCTTATAAAAACCCAGGGACTGTGGGTAGGTGCAAGATTAGCCCATCAGGTATTATCCCAAATGGCCTTACACTTAACCTCTCAGCCCAAAATGATCAAGCACTGCCCGACAAGAGAGGACCTCTCCCTCGACTGCAAAGAACAGTGCTGCACACTCTACTCACATGGATCCCGGGAATTAAAACCATTTGCAAACATTTTGAAACTATACAAATATATATATATATATATAAATTTTGCAAAACAATATTCCAACAATTCAAATCAACTGCCGGCAGTTTGGTTTCCATCAGAGAGAGTGCATTCCCGATCAATAACTTTGTCCAACAAAGGGGCTGATCCTGTCACTATGATCACCCACTTAGATGAATTCTTAGACTGCCCCAACATGCCCATGTTTTGACCCCCGCTAAGGATCTCACTGATTGGCATATCAAAGACAACCCGATCCGACACCTAGTGAAGTATCATAATCGAGTTTAGGGGTCAGGTGTAGCTTTCCAGTTTTTCCCATCTGTCTCCAAGGTCCAGAGCAATACTGGAAATCTGGTCCGGTTCAAGGATTCGAGTAATCCCATACTGCATGTGCCTTGGGTCTTACCCTAGTGGCCAAGACAGGCCATCCCAACACTTGGCGGCACACCCATATCAGCCTTGGCAGGATAAATCTCCCCAGACTTATCCAATGGCTGTGAACATTTAAAACTAACACGAGTCTCAATAAGTGTCCAATTTTAGGGTCTTACACAGAATTATACCAAACAACATGAATCAAACATGCACTTTATTTATTTACACTAAATATCAAAAGTACATCAAATCAGATTGAAGCTAAGGGCATACAAAACTGTCCAACACAAATCCAGCCCGGACCCAAGGGCCTCCAGCTCGTTTGTGTAACCCATCATCCGGAGACAATGGTCATGAACTTGCCGCCCCTTGGTCATCTGCGCAATCATGAACTACTTTAGGACCTTTTGTCGAGTAGAATGGTTCTGCTCTTCGTACATTGTTTTCAGACTATCCAATATCTCCTTGGCGAGTTCGATCTAATCGAACTGACTGTGTATCGATTATCTAAAGAGGCTATGATAGAGCAACGGGCTAAGGAGTTTTTCTCCTCCCATTCTTGGTATTCCCTCCTGCGGGCTTCTGAAGCCCTGTCTCCCGAACAATCCGGTGCAGGATCTTTGCCACTTTATCCAATTTTTCTGAAGTCAGGACCAGCATAAGGTTTTTGTACCAGTCGGCCTAGTTTGGGCCCTTAAGCTTGTTGTCGTCAAGCAACTTAGCAAATTGTTCGTTTGCCATTTTCTCGTAAAGCAGCAAAATGTTACTCCACAACCTTAGTTTGATTCATGTTACCTACATAGATATAGCTTTTAATCTATGTTCCATTTCCATTTGTTCATCTTTGAGATTTCCCTCCTATCTCAATGACGGAGACGATGAAATGTCTCTGAAAATGTGGGAAATCACATAGGGTGCGTGGAGCCAACTATTTCAGCTGCATAACCCCACCACCTTTCTGTGATGAATCATATCCACTCATCCAATGAGTTTCCCTTTGGCCTCTGTCAGACAAGGTTCAAAGCCATTTTTAGGTAAACCTTTTTGTCTAGTGAGTGCTCACCCATCATATTTAGGTTACGCCAAGGTACTGTGAGAGAGTTCTCATTTTCTGGTGAAGTCCCTCCCACATCGGTCTACGATGCCCCTATCATCTTATGAAACACTCTGATAGATCCAATAGCAAATGGATAGCCCAATTTTATGGTGCGTTTCCTCATTACTAAATGACCCATCATCGTGCTAATGACAGAAGGCCTTTAGAGAGTCCATCATATGGATCTCCCTATCACATGCACTCATATTTGCTTGAGGGAACAAATATTACGCCCTATTTAATTTAGGTCAAACCAGAGTGGCTCCCACTGACTTTCATAAAGTCAGATTTATGGTGGCCCAATTCGGCTAGGGTTTCCACATGTGTCCCTTTTCAGTGTTGTGGGGCCCACCATGACAAGAAGGGGTCATCCAATGACCATAAGGGACACCATGGCAATGATGTGCATTCAGCCATGGTGTGCGCAAGAGCTACTAACGAATCATCATGGGCCAAGTGCTTATGGCCCACGGTCGCATCACATCAAACATCCACACATCGCATGATATGGAAGAATTAATCCAATCAATTAACTACTGTAAAGCCCATTAATCAGCCCGTTTAAGGTCCACAATATTAACCATTAATATCGTCTAGGTATATGGGCTGAATCGCAGTTAGATGTATGGCCCATATAGCTTTTAGGTAAAACTGGGCTTTTGTAGTTTTAACCCCTTAAAATTGGGTTTTAAAGGTTGGGCCAAATTGGTTCTTCCAATTAAAAATTGATTTCAGACTTGAAAGTGGGAAAACAAGACTGAATGTAGTTCCTTTCGAACCCTAGATTTGGTCCAAACAGCTTTGGTCCAATCTGGTCCAAAACGGTCCAAAAACCAATCTTTAATTCAAGAAACAATTCAAGAAAGATCTGAAATTAATATTCTGATTTTAGACAATCACAAATCAGTTATGGACTGTTCACACCACCTGCAAAACAGATGTGAGTAACCAGGGCAGCAGTTTCACAAACTGCAAAACACAGAGTGCAAAGTCATCATCTGCAAAACTCAGAAGGCGATATCACGATCTACAAATCTTCAGTGCCGCCGCCTTCTCCAATCAAGGAAATAAAAAAGCAGAAATAAGATAAGAACAGTTCTAAATTAAATTTCAGATTTAATGAAAATTAATTTCAAATCAATCGCCTACACAAGAAACAATTTCTTGAAACAAAACTGTAATCTGCGCAATACCTGGATAGAATAGCTTCTACCGAATTGCGCAGATTCAGGCCTGATCTCTTGGTTCAAGATTCGAACCTATGGCTCTGATACCAATGAAAGAATGGTAGGATCCATCGAATGGATTCCAAAAAGGTTGTAGAATGGGTGGGCCAATTTCAAAAATTTCCTACCTTTCTTCCCATTGAGAATCATATTCCCTAATTTTAGAATCAAAATTCAGGGATGCTACTTGAACCAAACCAGTCCAGATCTGAACCAAAAGAGAAGGGTGGGATTATACCTGATCCGGAGAAGCAGTATCTCCCAACGTTGGTGTTCACGCCCAAAGAAGATCCCAAGATCAGCTCCCACTGAAGATGACACAGTGATGATGGAGCCGAACCAGCAGTGTTCGTCACACGAACCAGGTTCTTCTAAAAAACTTGATGGAAAACTGAGAGCACCACACGAACAATCAAGAACCTTTCTTGATCTTCTATAATTGAGAACTCGAACTGGAAAAAAAGGAGGTGGCGGCTGCTGGAGGAGAATGCTAGAGAAGAAGGTGGTGAACTGCTATATTCTTCTCTAAGGTTATCTGAGATCCTATCTCAAGAGTGCAGAGTCATCTGCTAAAACCCTTAGGGTTCAAATTCAAGTAATTAGAATTAGGGTTTCCTCCTCTTTCTTGGTGATTAAGAAACCTCCTAATCATATTAGAAGTTGCCCTAATCCAAATCTGTATTTGAATTAGGACTCTTCTTAATCCTATCTATAGATTAGATCAGCTTTTGGGCTTAACCTAATCTCATATTCGCCCCTTTAAGTGACTGATCAAATCAGCCCAGATCGAAATGGGCTTTAGGCCCAATATGTATTAAGTGCTCAATAGTCTTCGAAACTGCTGCCCAGTTGGGCTACTTTGTATGGTGTGGGACCCAATCATTGATCTACACATCAGCCACATGGATTCGGCCCAGCCTCTGTTACAAGGCCTAGCCGAATTCACTGGAAAACCCAGTGAACCCCTTTAGCCCTTCACATGGACCCTATGGACCCAACACTTACACTAAATGGTCCCTGGGCCAAGCCATCTTATAAAAACCCAGGGACTGTGGGCAGATGCAAGATTAGCCCATCAGGTACTACCCTAAATGGCCTTACACTTAAACTCTCAGCCCATAATGATCAAACACTGCCCGACAAGAGAGGACCTCTCCCTCGGCTGCAAGGAACAGTGTTGCACTCTCCACTCACATGGATCCTGGGAATTAAAACCATTTGCAAACATTTTGAAAGCATATATAAGTATATATCATATATATAAATTTTCAAAACAAATTCCATCGATTGAAATCAACTGTCGGCAGTTTGGTTTCCATCAGAGAGAGTCCATCCCTGATCATTACCTTTGTCCGACAAAGGGGTTGATCCTGTCACTATGATCACCCACTCAGATAAATTCTTAGACTGTCCCAACATACCCAGGTTTTGACCCCCGCTAAGGATCTCACTGATAGACATATTAAAGACAGCCCAATCCGACACCTAGAGTACCATAATCGGGTCCAGGGGTCAGGTGTAACTTTCCAGTTTTGTCCATCAATCTCCAAAGTCCAGGGCAATACTGGAAATCTGGTCCAATTCAAGGATTCAAGTAATCCTACACTGCGTGTGCCTTGGGTCTCACCCTGGCGGCTGAGACAAGTCACCCCAACACTTGGCAGCACACCAGTGTCAGCATTGACAGGATAAATCTCCCCAGACTTATCCAACGGCTGTGAATGTTCTAAACTAACACGAGTCTCATTAAATGTCTAGTTTAAGGGTCTTACACAGAAACATACCACACAACATGAATCAAACATGTACTTTATTTATTTACACTAAATATCAAAAGTACATCAAAATTGACTGGAGCTAAGGGCATACAAAACTGTCAAACACACCTCGCTTAGGTCTTATAGTATCAGTCCCGCACCACTTCCTCGCTAGTTGGATGAGCCGTCAACGTGGAGCATCCAGGGCTCCTCGTCCCAGGTTGGTACTACTCTGATTGGTCCGGTCCCGCACTGGTTGATACCTCTGACGTGTGAGCGAGCTCGGTCAATTCAAGGGTCATTGCGCCGAACGTGCACTCTGCTACGAAGTTTGCCAAGACTTGGGCCTTGATTGCTGGTCGTGGCTTAAATAGGATGTCGTATTCGCTCAGATTGATAGACCACTTCGTTAATCTTCCAGATACCACAGGCTTAAGCAGAATCTGCCCCAGGGGTCTATTGGTGATAACAACGATAGTGTGGGCCTAGAAGTATGGGCATAGTTTTTGGGCTGCTATAACAGTGTGTATGCTAGTTTCTCAATCTCCAGATACTTAGTATCTGCTTCCTGCAAAATTTTACTAACATAGTAGATAGGTTATTGGACTGATCTACTTCTTTGATCAGTACTGAACTAACTACTTTGTCTCTCGCGGAGAGGTATAGTTTTAACTCGTCGCCTTATTCAGGTCGAGTTAAAACCGGTGTGGTACTTAGGTACCTTTTCAGCTCGTCAAAGGTGAGCTGGCACTCTTCGGTCCATTTGAAATTCTTGCTCTCTTTAATTGCTTTAAAGAAGGGTACGCATAGGTCCGCCAATTTAGACATGGAGCAGCTTAGGGCAGCTACCTGACCAGTCTGCCTCTAGACTTCTTCTACTTGTCGAGGTGGTATATTATCTAGGATTGCCTTTATTTTTTTCGGGTTGGCCTCGATGCCACGTCGGTTGACTATATAGCCTAGGAATTTACCCAAGGTGACTCCAAAGACACAAAGAGTTTGAAAACTAGGTCTTCATGACCATGTTATCAACATAACATTCTACTTTATTGCCAATCAATAGTTCAAAAACTTTGTTCACAACGCGTTGAAATGTTGCTCTAGCATTTTTCAGTCCAAAAGGCATGACCTTATAACAATATAGCCCGAGCTCAGTTACAAATGCAGTCTTGTCCTCATTAACATGATCCATCATAATCTGGTTGTAACCGGAATAGGCATCCAGGAAACTCATCAACTCATGCCCTGAGGTCGCGTCCACTAGGCGGTCGAGGGAGAGGTCCTCTCTTGTCGAGCAGTGTTTGATCATTATGGACTGAGAGGTTGAGTGTAAGACCATTGAGGGTTATACCTGATGGGCTAATCTTACATTTGTCCACAATCCTTGGGCCTTCATAAGATGGCTGGACCCAAGGACCACATAGTGTAAATGTTGGGCCCATTAAAAGTCCATAATGATGAAATCAGGGGTTCATTGTACTTAGCGGTGAATTCAGCCAGGCCTTGTAACAGAGGCTAGGCTCAAACCCATGTGGCTTATGTGTAGATCAATGCTAGGGTCCCACACCATACAAAGAGATTCAAGCTAGCCAACACTAAATAGGAAGTGAGCCTGAAAGCTTAATGGGCCTAAAAGCCCATTTCAAACTGGGTTAATTAGATTTTCTATTTTAAGGCTATAAATAAGAGAGCAAGGCGAACCTCCAAAAACACATTCGTTGAATACAAAGAGAAGACAACACAGTTAGACTGCTCTTGCCTTCTGCTATTTTTCTTCCTGCTCTTGCCGCCCCACCTTGTTCGATCTCCAGTTCTTGGATTCAATCAAGATTGGATCTTGATAGTGTTTCTTGCGAGAACAAACAATCTAGAAGTTGTGCTCACAGTCCTATTCGATTCTTGCTGAAGAATCACTAGTTCTTGGTGAAGAACTACTTGTAGATCCTGCCTCACCCTAAGTTGTGTCATCTTCAATGGAGGGAGGATTTAGTAAGTCTCTTTGGGCATGAACACCTACGTTGGGAGGAGCATTCATGTATGGATTCCGTATCAGGTATATCCCTCCCTTAATTTGGTTTCAGATTTGTTATGGTTTGGTAACAAGAATGAACATTGAAAATGCAGTTTTCTAAATTGGGAATAGGATTCCGGATGGGAGTAAAGAAATTTTTGAAATTTCGCCCAACCTTCCTGCAAGGTTCGGCCATATATATGATGGATCTCCCATCCCTTCAGTAGTATCAGAACCAGTTCAAGTCTTGAAGCAAGATAGAACAGATCTGAACCTGCACAAATGGGTAGAAGGCGTTCTACCCGATTTGCGCAGTTAGCGCTTTTTCTGGGAACTGGTTCCCAGATTATGGGCAGATGATCTGAAAAATAAATCTTTATTATTCTCTAATATTTATTGAATTGTTCTATGAAATTTTCTTGAATTTTTGGGCTGCACATGTGATGGAGATCAAATCTTTATGGTGCCAAGATTGGCACACCCTGCGATTTTTATTCTATTCAATTTTGGTCTGTAAATATATATTTTTTTATTTTTTAGACAAATTGTATAGAAATTTGATGTGATGTAATAATAGAATTTTTAGGTTTTTCTATTTTATTCCCATCTGGAGATCGCTGGAGCATGCAACAAAGGAGAAGAAATTTTCCC
This sequence comes from Nelumbo nucifera, assembly GCF_055504915.1. Lineage (NCBI taxonomy): Eukaryota > Viridiplantae > Streptophyta > Magnoliopsida > Proteales > Nelumbonaceae > Nelumbo > Nelumbo nucifera. The sequence continues at coordinate 44,688,924 of NC_142655.1, forward strand.
ATAAACAATTTCTGCAATCTGTGATTTTGCAGATATCGATTCTGCAATCTGCGATTAACTGTTCTTTGTAGGTTTGCAAGATATCCAAGAAAATCACAATGGATCCCTCTAAGTTTATTTTCTTGATAATTTGATTATCTTGAAATAATTTATTTTCATATCATTATTCTTGAATTAAATCTTGAACTGGACACCAAAACTTGGGTCGGTTTGTACCGAATTAATTTATTTTCAGATCATTACACCAGATTTGGTCCAAACTGGTTAGACCGAATTGTTGGTTCGATGGGGTTGACTTTTCTAACCCTAATTCGATTTAGGCCAGAGAGTTGATGGCCCACTTCAATCTTTAATTCGGCCCTCCTCTGTAAAACCTAATTTTAATATGATAATGACTGAATCAGCCCTAAATTAGCTACATGGGCCGAACTACTTTTTGCAGTACAACCCATGTACCGAGATAATGTTATATGATAACATTATGGGCTCTATTGGGCTGATACTAATTTAATCTAATTAAATAAGGCTTTTACAGATATTCTAATTGATTGGAACAATTTATTTCATGCAAGTGATGTATGGATGTGTGATGTGCTACGTACATGGACCATAAGTACTTGGCCCATGATTGTTTCGATAGTGGCTCTTTCGCACAACATAGTTGAATGCACATCATTGCCATGGTGTCCATAAGCTCATTAGATGATCTCCCCATTTTAGTGGGCCCCACATCAGCTTCCTCCCCAAGAGGAACCGTGCGGAACCCTAGCCGTTTAGGGCCCATTTAAATCTGGCTTTGAGAAAGTCAATGAAAGCCACTTTGGTTTGACCTAAATAAAACTAGGGCATAATGTGTTGTTCCCTCCATTGAAATATGAGTGCATGTGATTGGGAGATTCATAGGATGAACTTTCTAAAGGCCTTCCATCATTAACATGAAGATGGGTCCTTCAGTAATGAGAAAATGCACCATAAAATTGGGCTATCTATTTGCTGTTGGATCTATTGGATTGTTTCATAAGATGATATGGGCATCATAGACTGATGTGGGAAGGGCCTATCCTAAAATGGAAGACTCTCTTACGGTACCTCGGCGTTCATGAATATGATAGGTAAGCACTCATTGGACAAAAAGATTTAACCTAAAATGACAATGAACCTTGTATGACAGAGGCCAAAGGGATTCATGTGTATGAAAACACTTGATTTCATTGTTAATGGTCAAGGAAGCTTGTGCACATCTGAATTATGGATACATGAAATTCAACCCAAATTGACTCCGCTATTTTGAGTTGAATAGTAAAACTAGCAGCTCAGAACACGAGTCTTGTTATCTACCTCAAGCATGTGACCAGTGTGAGATGGAGCATAAAATGCACTTACACTGAAAAAAAAAAAGTGTGTGAGATGGAGCATAAAATGCACTCACACAGAAAAAAGGAAAGGGTGAGATGGAGCATAAAATGCACTCACCCCTAGAAATAAGTAATGATGGTGACAGTTGACATCCAAGTGGGCATACTAAGTTGAACTCTCATTAAGATAAAGTTATAGATGTGAAACTTAGTGTAATTTGATTATTAACTTTGACAATTAAGGAGATGAATTATATATTGATTGGGAGTGAAGGCTGAACTTTGATGAAATTCATATTCTCCTTTCCCTGAATCTTATACATATTAAATGGTAATTTAAAAGAATAGGAGTTGAACACTTACAAAAGTTCCCCGACCACTCAATGAATTTCTATCTTAACTCATCAGGTAAATGGTGAGAACAAAAGGGGGGGAATGTTCAGTTTATGGCTGATGTCTTTGCTTGAGGACAAGCAAAAGCTTAAGTGTAGGGGTATTTGATAAACCTACAAGTTATCTATAATTTTTTAGGACTTTAGCATGGATTTTTATGTTGATTTTATTAATTTTTGCCTTAATTTAGCTTAATGCTAAGAGTAAGTTTCAGGGGTAATTAATCCAAGAAAAAGAAGGAAAAAGCCAAGAAAAGAATGTTCAAAAAGACCAAATTCAGCTCAGGCCGGTTGTGGAAGCAAGAGAGAGCACTTCGGCCCAAGAAGAGCAAGTGGATTCCTTGAGAAAACCCAAGAAAATAAAGCCAAGCTAAGAGTAGAACTCGGCCCAGCAAAGAAGGCCCATTCTCAGCCCAAAAGAGCAGCTCAAAGTATAGCTATCATGTGCTAAGAGAGAGCCTAAATGCAGCCCAAATAGCAGCCCTTAGGAGGTTTTCGAGAGAGCTCTAGAAAGTTCAAGAAAGGGGTGTAATACACCCCATTCTAGAGGCTTCAAGAAGGGGCAAAAGCCCCCTTGAAAAACTGTATAAGGAGGTCTCTAGGAGGGGGGAGAGCTGTTCAATTGCTTGAGAGGAAGGCTCTCCCACTCTTAGAGGTTCAGCCACCTTGAGAGAAGAGAAGAGAAGAAGGCTAGGCGCAAGGAAGAAAAAGAAGAAGGGCTGAAGGAAATTCAAGTCAAGCAAGCAAGAAGAAGAATGTGAGTTCAAAATTGGGGGTTTGTGATTCAAAGATCTTTTGTAATAACTCAATTGTAGTTTCATTTTCCTTTAATTTGAACTCAGTTTCTTTGTTATATTTTCTTTCTTCTTTCTCCTTCTTCCATTCTTTCTTGGTGTATTTCCGCTTGTAAAATTTCAGTTCAGCAATCAAATTCTTTTTTATTCATTCGAATGGTTATGAATTGTACTTGAAGTTTCTTGAATAGGGGTTAACTTGTAGATTAATTCGGCCAATTAACCTTCAAAACTCAGATCTGAATTCTCAGATCTGAGATTGCAAGATCTGAATTGCTTGAAAGAGAATTCAGATCTGCAAATTTCAGATTGGACGAATGGATTCAAAGCTTGGAATTCCTAGAGTGCTTGAGAGAGATTCTAGGAATTCAGATCTACTATTCAAGAACTGAATTGAGTGCAAAATTAGAGATAACTTGCACAATTCAGTTGGTGATCAATTCAAATTTGAATTGATGCCTTAGAATTGTTTGAAGAAATGCATGCATGGGGATTAGATTCTTGCTAGAGATAGAAGAACCATCACTCATGCATAGGATGAACTGTTAGACAGTTTTGTATGCCCTTAGCTTCAATCAAGAATGATGTACTTTATGAATTTATTGTAAATGAATAAAAGTACATATTTGATTCACGTTCCCTTGGTATGTTTTTGTGTAATACCCTTAAACTGGACACTTAATGAGACTCGTGTTAGTTTAGAATGTTCACAGCCAGTGGATCGGTCTGGGGAGACCTATCCTCACAAGGCTGACACTGTAGTGCCACCAAGTCGGTTGGGGTGGCCTGTCTCAGCTACCAGGGTGAGACCCTAGGCACATACAGTGTAGGATTAATAGAACCTTTGAACCGGACCAGATTTCCAGTATTGCCCTAGACCTTGGAGATAGATGGGCAAAACTGGAAAGTTACACCTAACCCCTAGACTCGATTATGATACTACACTAGATGTCGGATTGGGCTGTCTTTGATGTACCAATCAGTGAGATCCTTAGCAAGGGTCAAAACCTGGGTATGTTGGGACAATCCGAGAATTCATCTGAATGGGTGATCATAGTGAAAGGATCAACCCCTTTGTCGGACAAAGGTAATGATCGGGGATGCGCACTCTCTGATGGAAACCAAGACTGCCGGCAGCCGATTTCAACCGTTGAGATTTGTTTTTGCAAAGTATATTTTATATGAGATATAAAAGTATATATTATGGTTTCTAAAATGTTTGCAAAAGGTTTTAATTCCCGGGATCCATATAAGTAGAGAGTGCAACATTGTTCCTTACAGCCGAGGGAGAGGTCATCTCTTGTCGGGCAGTGTATGATCATTATGGGCTGAGAGGTTAAGTGTAAGACCATTGAGGATAATGCCTGATAGGCTAATCTTGCATCTGCCCACAGTCCCTGGGTGTTACAAGGTGGTTTGGCCAGTGACCACTTAGGGTAAGTGTTGGGCCCATAGAGCCCATTAGATGGGTTTCAGGGGGTGCACTGTCCATAACTGTATATTCGGCCAGACCTTCTAACAAAGGCTGGGCTGAACCCATGTGGCTGATGTGTAGATCAATGTTTGGGTCCAACGCCATACAAGGAAGCCCAACTAGGCAGCAGTTTGGAAGGATAATTGAGTACATAACCTAAAATGGGCCTCAAGCCCATTTCGAACTGGGCTGATTTGATACCCTATCCACTTAGAGAGTCCAAGATCTAAATGAGATTTAGATCTGGAAACCTCCTAATTAGATTAGGGGATGGCTGATCTGATCTGCAGATAAGATAAGGATTATCCCTTATCACTTAAAGGGACTTCTAACCCAAATATGATTTGGATTAGCAACTCCTAATCTGATTAGGAGCTGATCCCTCTAAGATTATGAAAGAAGAAAGGGGCGAATATAGTTTGGGGTGATTGAGATTCAATTCTCTTCAGAGAAAAGAAGTCACAGAAAGAGAGATTTCCTGCATACTTCGAATTCTCTCCTACCGCCTCCTTCGTGTCATTGCCATTCCCTTTAGTTCGATCTCCAGTTCTTGGGAGAAATCAAGATTTGATCTTGATTCCAATCTTTTGGGAAAAGATTGGTTGGAGCTGTATCCACAAGCCATCCAGTTGATTCTTGCGAAGGGTCAAGTTCTTTTGGAAGAACGTTGCTGATTCTGCTCCATCCTTCACTGCGCCATCTTTAGAGGGAGCAGATTTTGGATCCTTCCTTGGGCGTGAACACCTTCATTGGGAGATATTGATTCTCTGTATCAGATCTGATTTGGTTCTTGATTCAAGATTGATCGTTGAAAATATGTTTTCTGAAATAAGGAATTCGATTCCCTGCAAAGATGGGAGAAATTTTTTGAAATTCGCCCTATCTATTCCGCAAGATTTGGGCGTCCATGTGATGGATATCCCATCCCTTCATGAACATGCACTTGAGAGAGGCTATTCATGACCTTGGGGTTTCACCAAACCAAGGCTCAATCATGATTTATTCGAATGATCCAAATTGATAGATTGCTGAATTCTGAGATTGCCATTTACTGTTTACTCTTCTAACCTGATTTGAAGGCAATTGGGCCAATGATTTAGATAGATTTCAGTTTAGGATTTTTAGCTTTCATTAAAGTTTTGATTTATTTGTTAATCAGATAAGAATTACTCAATTTAATATTAATACTTGTTACCTAAATCCCGTGGGAACGATACTGTATTCACTACTTTACTACTTGAACGGCTAGTGCACTTGCTAGTGTCACAATGAGCCACACATCACTCCCTATGAGCTTTCGACCAGTAAGAAACCAAGTGTGAGACACTTGAAGGTGAGATTTATCCTGCCAAGGTTGACATTAATGAACCGCCAAGTTGGTTAGGGTGGCTTATCTCAACTGCCAAGGTGAGACCTGAGGTATATGCAATGAGGGTTTTCTTGAAACCCGGAAACGGACCAAATTGCCCTGTACCTAAGAGATAGATGGGCAAAACTGGAATGTTACATAATAGTATAAATTATGATTTTTTGGATAAATAAATTCAATAAATAATTAATATTTTAAAATTTAAACATTTTACATAATATTTAAGTATTTAAATAACTATTTGTTTTAAATAACGCAATATTTAACATAACTAGATTTTAAAAAGTTAACAAAAAGAAATTATGTAATAAATTTAAAAAAATTCTAAAAAGTAGAAAAAATAATTAAAACATAATATTGAAATTAAAAATAATTTAATATTTTTACATAATATTGTAAATAATTAATTTAACGTATATCACTTAATATTTCAAGAAAATAACTTTCAAAAAAATTAATATTTATTAATAATAATTTGAACACTTCATATGTATTTATTATATAATTATATATGCTAAAATTAATATTTATTGTATTTCAGTAATTATTTTTTTTTTGTGATAAATGTATTTTCAATAATTATGTATAAACTTATTTTGTTTTTCTATTTAACAGAAAACTTTTAATAATTATTGGAGATTAAATTACTATTATTGAAATTTTTAATTTAATTTATTGTACTTATTGTATTTTTGTTATAAGTTATTGATTAATATTTAGGGTAAATTACAAAGACCCCCTTGTACCATGGGATCAGTGACAAAGTTCCCCCTATACTTTTTTTGCAACAAAGACCCCCCTTGGCCATTAAGACAGATGACAGAAAGCGCTAAATTACCAAATTACCCGACTAAACATTTTCTATTTTCTTTTTGTTGCCTTTTTTTCTCTTAAATCCTATTTCTCTTAAAAGCAACCGAAAATTTTCCGATTAATGCATTGGTCCGAACATGGTAGGAGAAAAATAAAGTCCAACTCAACTTTGTTTACACTTTAAACCATGGTTTTTAAAAACAAACCGGCGACCGAACTGGTTAGGGGTCCGGTTACCAGTTTGAATGGTCTGACCGTTCAACCCAAATGGTCGGCCCGTTCTGACAAAAAAATTAAAAAATTTTAAAAAAATTAAAAAATTGGAAAACGATCAAAACCATTCGAACGGTTAACCTGACGGTTCAGCGGTTTGCTTACCAAAATCAATGGTTTTGGGAAAAAAAGCGGTTTTGGCGGAAAACGGAACCGGTCAGGTGACCGATTCCTAATTTTTCGGTCCAATCGTCCAATCCGGTCTGGTTTTGAAAACAGTGCTTTAAACTTGGTTGTGTAAAACCCAAAACACCATACACAGTAATAAGGTAAAGTCCGGCATGCTTTTTTATGGTCATCTTAGTGTAGGGAAAATAATAAAACTATAAAAGAGTCGTCGAAAGTTGTTTATTACCATTACTCCTTACGATTTACAACTGCCAGCTTATTTCCTGGGTTTTTTTTTATAAATGAAATTGTTATTTTCACTTGTTTCTAAAGAAAGGCTTATCTTCCAGGATACTGTATATTTTTAAAGTCATTCGGGTTTGTATTTCGAACTAAAAGTGGAAAATCACAGGAACCCATCAAGGCTCTCTCTCCTTACCTCTGAAGTGTGGCATTTTCCGAGCGCAGAAACTAAACCTTTGATTGGCACAAAGCTGACAACCTGCAATGGTAGAGAATCTTCTTGGATCTGTGAGAAAGAAGAAAGAAAGAACAAAGATCCGGCAACTTTTTTTTCCTTGTTCAAAGCTGAATTGAGGAATCAAGATAGATTCCAACTTTCAGAGCTTCAAGAGGCTGGTTTGAGAGGGGAAGAGAGAGAGAGAGAGAGGGAGGAGAGAATCCAAGCCAAGCCAGAGCTCTCAAGTCTTCAACCAGAAGAGACACCAGTTCAAGGTCACTATTGCCAGCTAGATGTGCGTTGCTAGAGAAGGAAGAGAGAAAGAGAGCATGTGAGAACCAATTTAATTATAATCTCCAAAATTAAATCCTCATTTACCATTGTGGTTTGCAAGCAACAGAAGAACCATGTGCTTCTCCTACTCCTCTTTCTATAAAGCATTAAACTACCATTTATTACCGCCTACCCAACCACCACAAAATTCACAAGCAACTGCGTAGGAACAAAGACCACGATGACTCTTTTTCCCTTCCAGTTGTCTTGTTTGACTCTTGACCCACCCAAGAACTTTTCCATCCAATGTTTCAAATATGGGTTAATGCGTTTTTTTCTCCTTTTTTTTTATCAATCATTGTCTTCGTTCTCTATTCAGTCTTTGCATCTCAAGAATTGGGGTTCTAGGTTTCTGAAATTCCTGGTGTTAAACTTTGTCCTTATTAGTTGTTTGACAGAGCACAGGGAGGGGGAGAAAGAAAGTCAAGAACAACCAAACCAAAAATAGAATAACAAGGAACTGATTTCCGAGGAGGGGGAGGAGAAAAAACAACAACCCAGTTGATGTCTGTTGTGTTAGAGCTGAGGTGGTGGGTGCACGAGTCACGAGAGAAGCTACCATCGAGGTGGTGGAGTCATGCACGCACTCACTAAATGTTGGTTTAAATATTTCACTTGTCAAAATAAAAATAAGTTGTGGCAGTTATGGCCGAGAGTAGCGGAAAAACTGAGGAAAGTGGGAGCCGCTGTTCATGTATCCTAGGTCGGGGAAGATCAACAGTGTTTTTCTTCCAATTGTAAGAATAATTATTACAAGGGTAGTATGGGGATTAAAAAATATTATAACGACTGATTTCAACAGAAAGTTAACGGAAGGGGGTCTTTGTCTCACAGTCATAATACAGGGGGGGTCTTTGTTGCAAAACAAAGTACAGGGGGGTCTTTGTCACAGACCCCATAGTATGGGGGGTCTTTATAATTTATCCTAATATTTATTAGAGATTAAACTATTATTTCAAATTAAATTATTTATTGACTAAGTTAATATATTTTTAGTACTTATTGTATTTTTGTAATTTCTATAATTATTGTATTCTTTATTGTTAATATATTTTCAATAATAGTGTGTTTCTGCTATAAATTTTCAATAATTATTGGAGATTAAACTATTGTTATTTATCAGAGATGAAACTATTAATTTAGTTGAAATTATGAGTGTTCATGAGTTGGTTCAGTTCGGTCGTAGGCTACTTGGCCAACCAAATTGACTTGGTTAGGTTAGGGAATTGGTCAACTGAAACCAACTAACCTTTTTGTGAAAACCAACCCACTCAAGTTGTATCGGTTTAGGTCGATTTTTTGGTTTGGTCAGTCGGTTCAAAAGATTTAAACTTAAAAAATAAATTTAATTTTAAAAATTACAATGCAACTGTTAAAAAATAAATTTAAAATTTAGATTTATGATATAAAACATTTTAGACTAAGAACTATGGGAAATTTCCCACTTTTTCATATTAAAAATTATATTTAAAATATAAAATATTAATATATATCAATGGTTAGGTCGGTTTACAAATGGTCAAAGTGAAACTGATCCAATTTGGTCGAATTGGTAAATTTTTGAACCAAAGCCAACCTAAAATACTAGAAAACCGACCAACTTGGGTCGAGTTAATCAAATTGGTCGGTTTCATCAGTTTGATGAATAAACCTAACTGAAATTAATTATTGTTATTTTTGTATTATAAAAATTTTATTTAAAGTAGTATATAAAATATGAATAATTATTAATTATTTAAAAAGTTGAAATTATAAAACAATTGTATACTCTTGTGTGTTTCCCCGTCCCCAACGATGACCTAACTTCCCTGACCCGATGGGGCTTGGGGTGGGGATTGTTTTAGCAGGACGGGGGCGAGGACGGGGATTAATAGGAATCCTCGATCGGGGTCAATGATGGGGATTGAGGTCCCCGCCCCACCCTCACCCTAATTATATATATTAAAATTTATTTATATTAAATATACTATTATATTATTTATATTATATATCAAAACATAATTAAAACATTATTTATAATTTAAAATTTTTATTTATTTTAAATAAATTTATTTAAAAAATTACTATTATTTGAAAACATTTTGGGGATTCGGGTCCCCACGGGAATGGGGTTAATTTCAGAATCGAGGTAGGGGAATATGATCCTCGCCCCGTTGCCATTCCTACACACCTTATAGTTTTACATACTTACTTAAACCTACCTTATAGTTTTCGTTTTACTAAAATATCCCATATATTTTACAACTTATTTACTTAATCAACATTTCATTAAGGAGTGTTTGTTTTATCATTAGGCCTATGATTTTTTATTCAAAAAATACCCTAACACTTTTTTTTGTATAGAAAATAAAAGTGACAAAATATAGCTAATAGAGTGTTTGCCCGTGTTTTATTAAGGGCAAAAAATGTATTTTTATTTTTATTTTCTTTTGATTAAATTTATTTAAACGAACATTAGGGTCAACACTATCATTTTCCACTATCATCTAATGGAAAATTGATTAAATCCGTTGCAAATTATAAGTGGTATTTTAGTAAAATGCTAACTATAAGGTAGATTTTAGTAAATCCATAAAACTATAATGGATATTTTAGTAAGTGATCATTTCTATTGTTTAGCTTTCGCTTAATAAATCCCATTAGTCGCACAGGTCCCCACTAGTATATATTAAAACAAGTCTAGAAATTTTCTCCTTTTTTCTGAATTTTTTATTTTTTTAATCCATGTCATTTTCGAAACTACCAATTAGAAACTCTACTTTCCCCAAAATAATCTTCCTAAAATCTCTCTCTCTCCTTACAAATTCCAATAACCTAAATAATCTAATATCCTAAAATTTCTTCTAAACAATCTCCCCCACTATCCCCAACTTTCTTCCAAATTATCTCTAAATTAGTAGACAGTTTCTCTACTAAATTATCTCTAATTCTTATTTATCCTCTCCCCCACTTTTTATCTACATCTATCTAAAGAAAGTTTCAATTAAAAATTGTTTAAATATTCTAACAAATATATATAATAACATTAAAATATTTATTAAAAAGAAAAAAAAATAAGTATAATTGATTTAATAATATTCATATTATTATTAATTATATATTTTTACAAAATTCATCATGAAATTATGTACAAACAATATAAATTATGATTTTCTAGATTATTCAATCTAAATGTTATTTAAATAATAAAAATCTAACATTAAAAATGAAACATTATTTAAATATTTCAATAACTAAATATCTTAAATAACAAAAATATTAAAATTAATATTTTAAATCAATTAATAATAAATTTTAAATAGTTAAAATAACAAAGTTATGTATTAATAGTATTATAATTTTATGGATTATTAAATTCAAAAAGTAATTAATATTTTAAAATTTAAATAATGATATTATTTCAATAAATAAATAATATTGTAAATAAATAATTTCATTTATACCAATTATTAATTCTAAAGAATAACTTTCAAAAAAAATGTCCAATGCCTTTATTTCAGTATTGATTGATTATATATGGGAAGTTGTTACAGTAATCATCGTTACAACTGCAACGATGATTACTGTAATGACTGTTATAACAGTTTGCAGCCTTTGATATTCATTCTATATGACGATTAGGATGATGGCCACGTCAGCAGGTTTATAAGTGATTTGTAACCCTAGGGCTCCTGTAAAGGCTCATATCACATCCCCAGTCCCCAAAAAACTGGGCGGCCCCACCCCATGTGATGTGATTACAAGGCTTACAACTCTATTTTTGTTATTAGTTAGTCTGACAGCAAGGAAAAGAAACAAATGCTTACATCAACAAAGTTAACTGTGTGTCCGTGTTATCAAAGTAGATCTAGCAGCTAGCTTAATTCAATGCAGGGTTTCTATTGTCTACTATCTACTGTCATAATTCAGAAACCTACCTCCTCATTACCCAATATTCCTCAACATTAGTCAAGACTCAAGAATCAAAAATAAAGAATAGAGGATCCCTGTACAATTTATTGAAGAAATGGGAGATCCATCATATGGATGGCCGAACCCTACAAGAAAGTTGGAAGAAATTTCAAAAATTCTTTTCTCTTCCATCCAGGAATCGTATTCTCTAATTTAGAAAACTGCATTTTCAATGTTCGTTTTTGAATCAAAATCGAACCAGATCTAAAACCAAAAGGGAAGTAAGGGATATACCTGATACAAAGTAAAAGGAACTCCCAACGTAATTGTTCACGCCTAAAGAGGATACCAAATCTGCCTCCACTAAAGATGACACAACGTATGTGAGGCAGGATTAACAAGAACGGTTCTTCAGCAAGAACCTGAGATTCTTCACCAAAAATCGAGTAGGGTGATGTGAGCATGAATTCTGATTGTCTGTTCACCAAGAAACAATACCAAGAACACTTCTTGATCACTCCAGTAGGTGGAGATCGAACTAGGATGGTGCCAAGAGCTAAGGGGGAAAAAAGACTGTAGAAAGGAATTGTGTCTTGTTCAGTGGAATTCGCCCCCCTATTTATAATCCCTTCAGGACCAGCTTCCAAATCTGATTAGGAATGTGATTTCCTAATCTAAATCTTATATTTAGATCTGGACTCTCAAGTTGATAAAACTTATCTTATCCAACTACTAATCCCAATCAGATTATAAAACCAGAATGGCCTAATTTAATTAAACCATTTAAGCCCAGTTCGAAATGGGCTTTAGACCAATTAAATCATACTACTACCTTAACCCATTATATGCTGACTAATTTGGTTCTCTTTGTATGGCGTGGGACCCTAGCATTGATCTATACATCAGCCACATGGGTTCAGCCCAACCTTGGTTACAAGACTTGGCCGAATTCACTATAAGTCACAGTAAACCCCTGAGTCCATCACCATGGGCTCTTAATGGACCCAACATTTACACTAAATGGTCCTTGAGTTGAGTCATCTTATGAAAACCCAAGGATTGTGAGTAGATGCAAGATTATCCCATCAAGTATTACCCTTAATGGCCTTACACTTAACCTCTCATCCCTTAATGATCAAACACTGCCTGAAAAGAGAAGACATCTCCCTCGGCTGAAAGGTACAGTGCTGCACTCTCAACTCACATGGATCCTGGGAATTAAATCTTTTTTGCAAACAATTTGAAACCATAATATATAAGTATATCTCCACTATCGGCAGTTTAGGTTTCCATCAAAGATAATGCATTCCCTGATCATTCCCTTTGTCTGACAAAGGGGTTGATCATGTCACTATGATCACCCACTCAAGTAATTTCTCAGACTGCCAATACATACCCAAGTTTTGACCCGATAAAGGATCTCACTCATTGTCATATCAAAGACAGCTCAATCCGACACCTAGCGTAGTACCATAATCGAGTATAGGGGTCAGGAGTAACATTTTAGTTTTGCCCATTTATCTCCAAGGTCTAGGGCAATATTGGACTTTGGTATGGTTTAGGGTTTTGAAAAAAAACCCACACTACATGCACCTCAGGTTTCACCCCGGTAGCTGAGACAAGCCACCCAAACCAACTTGGTAGCACATTAGTGTCAACCTTAACAGGATAAATCTCTCCAAATCTATCCAACGACTGTGAAGATTCTAAACTAACATGAGTTTCATAAGCGTCCAGTTTAAGGGTATTACACAGAAACGCACCATAATAACATGAATCAATTATGCACTTTATTCATTTACAATAAATGACAAAAAGTACATCAATCTGATTGGAGCTAAGGGCATACACTGTCTAACAGCTCCTACTTGCACTTAGGTCCAATTAGGTACAAGCCAGAGTTCCATACTTTCCACGTGTTTTTCAAACGCTTTTTGTGTCAATGGCTTAGCTAATGGGCCTGCTACATTTTCCACTGATGCTACCTTCTGAATCAAGATGTCCCCACTACCAACTATCTCCCGTAGTATATAGTACTTCCTCTCGATATGCATTGACTTTGAGTGGGCTCGTGGCTCCTTAGCCTAAGAAATTGCTCCAGTGTTGTCACACAATAGTGGAATGGGTGATGTACTAGATAGAACTACTCCTAATTCTTGAATGAACTTCTTCATCCAAACAACTTCTTTGGCAACTTCACTTGCGGCGATGTACTCGGATTCGATTGTAGAATCTGTTATGGACCCTTGCTTGTTGCTCTTTCAGTTGACTACATCAGACCCCATCGTAAAGATGTAACCAGGTGTAGACTTTCTATCATCTGGGTCTGACTGGAAATCGGCACCAATATACCCTTAGATATATAGTAAACTACCATCGAATACTAGATAAAACTCTTTTCTCCTTCGAAGGTATTTCAATATGTTTTTCACTACGGTCCAATGCTCCTGACCCAGATTAGACTGAAACCTACTTACCACGCTCACTACCTGAGCAATGTCGGGTCGAGTGCATATCATGGCATACATGATGCACCCTACGGCTGAAGCATAGGGAGCCTCTCTCATCCCCTCAATCTCCCCGGGAGTCCTGGGAGGCATACCTTTGAAAAGAGTGACTCCGTGCCTGAAATGAATATTTCCTTTCTTGGAGTTCTCCATATTTTATCTTTTGACAATCTTGTTAATGTAAGTAGACTGGGATAATCCTATTATACTCTTCGATCAATCTCTATAGAGTCGAAGACCCAAGATGTAGGGGGCTTCTCCAAGATCTTTCATGGAGAATTGTTGTGAAAGCCACACTTTCACCGTAGTTAATATCACTACATCATTTCCAATAAGTAGGATGTCATCTACATACAGAACCAGGAACATAACCTTATCTTCCACTGTCTTCCTATAAACACAAGGCTCATCCGGATTCTGCTAAAGGTTAAACTATTTGACGGTAGAGTCAAATTGAATGTTCCAGCTCCTAGAAGCTTGCTTAAGTCCATATATGGATCGATTAAGTTTATATACCATGTGTTCCTAACCTGCAGCAATGAATCCTTGCAGTTACTGCATGTAGATATCTTTAGTAAGATCATCGATTCCCTCTTTCTGAGTGTACCCTTTCACCACAAGATAAGCCTTGTAGGTCTCAACCTTACCATCGGGGCCCTTCTCCCTCTTATAGATCCATTTTCAACCAATTGCTTTTACCCCAGGGGGCGGATCTACTAGAGTCCAGACTCCATTGGTCTCCATTGAGTCCATCTCAACTCTCATGGCATCTACCCACTTCAAGGAATCTATATCCAACATAGCTTCTGTATAAGTCACGGGATCCTCCTCACTGGTCGTAGCTTCCACCAAGTAACTTTCTTGGTTATAGCCATAACGAACCAGAGGTCTAGAAACCTGGGTAGATCTTCTAGGTTGGTTATTTTTTGGAGCTGGTGGGACATCTCCCACTACCCCTGGGCTCTCCTTATCAAGAACAACTTCTTGATGAAGATTATCCAGGATGTAATCTTCCTCTACGAAATAGGCATTTCGACAGCAAAACACCTTTTGGCATTTTGGATCATAGAATAAGTAACCTATAGAGCCTTTGGGGTAACCTACAAATAGGCAACAGCTGGTCTTGGGTTCCAATTTGTCAGCACTAGTTCTTTTAACATGTGTTGAACAACCCCAAATATTCAAGTGTCTCACTTGGTTTCTTACCGGTCCAAATCTCATAGAGAGTCTTAGTAACGGATTTGGTTATAACCAAATTCAGCACGTAAATTGTAGTCTCTAATGTGAAACCCTAAAAGGATGTAGGTAACCCTAAGTGGATGAGAAGTGAACGAACAATATCTAATAGAGTCCAATTTCTCCTCTCTGATACACCGTTTAATTATGGTGTAGTAGGAGGAGCCAGTTATGATACAATCCCGCTTTCCTTTAGTAGTCTCTGAATTCATCAGAGAGATACTCGTTGCGTCGATCTGATCAAAAGGTCTTAATTTCTCTCCCTAACTATTTTTGACCTCTTGTCTGAACTCTTTGAACTTTTCAAATGATTCAGACTTATGTCTCATTAGGTACATGTAATCATACTGTGAAAAATCATCGGTAAATATAAAATAAATGTGCTGGTTACGTATGCATCAGTATGTATAAGGTCAAATGTGCCTATAGATCTTTCAGACTTTCCCGTAAATGGCCGCTTCGTCATCTTACCCTGAAGGCAAGGTTCACAAGTTAGAAGATCTTTTACAGTTAGAAAATCCAAAGGGTCATCCTTTACCAACCTTGTGATATGATCTATATTAATGTGGCCAAGTCGGTAATGCCACAAGCACGTGGGATTAATTGTATCACGAGTTCTCTTATTGGGGATTATTTCCGACGTAGTGATTGTTCTCAAGTTTTTCATATGCGAGAAATTTGTTATTCCGTTTAAAAGTATACATATTACTAAATAAGATAGAATAACCATCCAAACATAATTTTGAGACAGAAATCAAATTTCTTCTTAAATTAAGTACGAAAAGATAATTTTTAAGTACAATTGTTCCATCTTTGAAAATTAGTTTTACAGTTCCTATAGTTGTAACTGCAACTGTTGCAGAAATCCCCAAGTAACCACGTTACTTCTCCGTCACTCAGTCTTCTGCTTGTCTTGAACTCCTGCAATGTATTACATGCATGAGTTGAAGCCTTGAAGTCAATACACCAGGAAGCAGAAGTGACCAACAAATTGTTGTCTATGATAAAAGATTTGAAATTACCTTGCTTCTTAGTCTCCAGATATTGAGGACAATTCCTCTTGCAGTGGTCGGTCTATTTGCAAAATTGACAGGCATCTGATACTTTGTCCTTCTTCTACTTTTTCAGTTTGTTAGTCTTCTTTTGAGGCTTTTTCTTTGCCCTCCTCTTCTTCTTACCCGAATTGCCACCTTCAACAAGCATGGCTATCGGTTTATCCCTCTTAATCAGTTTTTCAGCCCTCTACAACATATTGTTGAGTTCCTGAAAGCTAACATTTAGCTTATTCATGTTATAGTTCATGATAAACTGATTGAATGAGGGAGGCAAGGAATTTAGAATGGCATCAACCTTGGAGACATGATCTAGTCCTGACCTGAGTGTCTCTAGTTCATTAATGTAACCCATCATCTTAAGACAATGGTCATGAACCATCTGACTCTCGATCATTTTAGCGGTCATGAATAGTTTCAAGACCTTCTGACGAGTAGAATGATTATGCTCTTCATACATTGTCCTTAGACTATCCAGGATATCCTTGGACACTTCGATCTAATCGAATTGTCGAGGAAGGCTATGATGTAGCACCGGGCAAGAGAGTTCTTCTCTTCCCATTCTTGATACTCTCTCCTACATGCCTCAGAAGCCCTATCACCCAAATGATCTGGAACAGGGTCTTAGCAACCTTGTCTAATTTCTCAGACGTTAATACCAGCATAAGATTATGGAACCAGTCAACATAATTTGGGCCCTTCAGTTTGTTATCGTCCAACAACTTGGCGAATTGTTCGTTTGCCAGTTTTGATAAAAGGCAATGCAGATTATTAATCCATAACCTAAATCGATTCATGTTTATTACATAGATATGGCTTTTAATCTATATTTCATTTCCATTTATTCATCTCAAAGTTCTTCCTCCAATCTTTTAGTGACGGAGACTGCGAAGTATGTCTCTAAAAATGTGAGAAACCACATACAATGCATGGAGCCAACTGTTTCAGCTACATAACCCCACCACCTTCTGTGAAGGATCATATCCACTCATCTTATGAGCTTTCCCTTTGGCCTCTATCAGACAAGGTTCATTGCCATTTTAGATTAAACCTTTCTGTCCAATAAGTGCTTACCCATCATATTCATGAACGCCAAAGTACCATGCAAGAGTCTTCCATTTTAGGATAGGCTCCTCCCACATTGGTCTATGACGCTCCTATCATCTTATGAAACAATCCAACATATCCAACAGCAAATGGATAACCCAATTTTATGGTGCATCTCCTCATTATTGAAGGATCCATCTTCATGCTAATGATGAAAAGCCTTCAGAGAGTTCATCATATGAATCTCCCTATCTCATGCACTTATATTTTACTGAAGAAAACGAATAATTACGCCCTAGTTTTATTTAGGTTAAACCAAAGTGTTTCCCACTGACTTTCTTAAAGTCATTCAAATGGGCCCTAAACGGCTAGGGTTCCGCACGGTTCCTCTTGGGGAGGAAACTAATGTGGGGCCCATTAAGAAGGGATGTCATCCAATGATCTTAAGGACACCATGGCAATGATGTGCATTCAGCCATGGTGTGCGAAAGAGCCACTATCGAATTAACATGGTCCATGTATGTAGCACATCACACATCATACATCACATGCATGAAATAAAACCACAATTGATCCAATCAATTTTAATTATCTGTAAAACCCTAAAATTAATTATGTTAAATTAGTATCAACCCATTAAAGCCCATAACATTATCATATAATATTATCTAGGTATATGGGTTGAATTACAAAGGGCAGTTCGGCCCATATAGCTCTTATGTTGAATTAGGGCTGATGTAGATTTAACTTAATTAACTTGTGGCTTTACAAGTAGGGCCGAATTATATCTTGTAATGGGCCATCAAACCCCTAGTCCATAATAAAAGTTCTAGGGCTAAAAACAGTCCCTATTGAACCACAGATTCGATCCAATCTGTGTCAAATGGGCATAGGGTTTGGTATCTAATGCAAGATTAATTCAAGAAGATGATGTAAAAATTAAAAGGCTGAAAACAAGACAATCAAGAATCAACAAACAACAATCAGGGGGTTGTTCGTAAGGCTACAACCTTGCAAAACAAAGGTTAGTTCGCAAATTGCAGGTTCCAAATATGCAAAATGTAGATGGCTAAACTCGATTCTACAACACTTCGCCTCCATGCGCTTCCAGCATTTCTTCCAATGAAAAAAATAGAAAAGCCTAATCTTCTATTAATTACATTAGAATTAAATCCTATATATTCCGTCTAAAAAAAATTATTTACAAACCAAGAATGAATAGAATAATACAACAGGGGCACAAATTCTTAGTGCCAATAAAAGACTTCGATCTCCACCATACGAATAGCCCATAATCCAAGAAATATAAATAGAAATTTCTATAAATATTGCAGATAAATAAATATTTAATTTTCATATCGTTCGCCTAAAATCTAGGAACCAATTCCCAGAGAAGTTCTAATTTGCGCAAATAAGATAAAACGATTCTGCCTATTTGCGTAGGTTTCAATAAAGTCCGATTTGGTTCAAGCATGTGAACCTGGCTCTGATACCACTGAAGAAATTGGAGATTTATCATATGGATGGTTGAACCCTGCAAGAAGGTTGGGTGAAATTTCAAAAATTTCTCTCATCCGGGAATCGTATTCCCTAATTTATAAAATTACACTTTCAAGGTTCGTTCTTGAATCAAAACCGGACCAGACCTGAAACCAAAAGGGAAGTAAGGGATATACCTGTTATGAAGTAAAAGGAACTCCCAACGTAGGTGTTCATGCCCAAAGAGAATACCAAATCCGCCTCCACTGAAGTTGACACAGCGTATTTTGAGGCAGGATCAGCAAGAACCTGAGATTCTTCACCAAGAATCGAGTAGGGTGGTGTAAGCACGATTTCTGATTGTTTCTTCACCAAGAAACAATACCAAGAACACTTTTTTATCACTCCAGCAGGTGGAGATTGAATTGGGATAATGCCAAGAGCTGGGGGGAGAAAAGACTACAGAAATGAACTATGTCTTGTTTTGTAGAATTCGCCCCTATTTATAATCCCCTCAGGATCAGTTTTCTAATCTGATTAGGAATGAGATTTCCTAATCTAAATCTTGTATTTAGATCTGGACTCTCAAGTTGATAAGACTTATCTTATCCAACTGCTAATCCCAATCAGATTATAAAACCAGAATGGCCCAATTTAATTAAATCATTTAAGCCCAGTTCGAAATGGGCTTTAGGCCTATTAAGTCGTACTGCTTACTTAACCCATTATATGTTGGCTAGTTTGGTTCTCTTTGAATGCGCTGTGGGACTCAACCATGGATCATGCTCATCAAAAGTATCAACAGCAACAATCGGGAGTTTGTTAGTGCCTCTACCAAGGACACGTTGAACCATGGTGATTTCCAAGGAGCTGATATCATTTCCTTGAAACAAGGTTGGCTGCTGTTGTCGGCAAAAACCCGAACTCGTTCTCTTTGAGCTCTGCTTCTAATGATTTTGCTAAAGCCATGGACGACGGGACGGAAGGTGGGTTCCATAGGCACATCATGCTCAGGAAGTTAAGAATAGAATAGGAGGGTGACCTCATCTTTGCTACCTTCTTTTGTTTTGATAAAATGAGATGAAAAACGTAGAGTTGGAAGTAGAAAAGTAAACAGGAAATCGGGGACCCGATGGGTGGCTAGGATTCCAGCCACCCGCCAGAAATGCAAGAAACACGGTGTGAGTCTCTAGGTTCAGGCCTTTGGTTCTGATACCGTGATAGAAATAAAAGAAGGCTGGAAAGAAATGCATTGATGAGAGTTGTAATTACATTATAGACTAAAACCAAACATCAAACTTAATCTATCTCAAGCTCTATCCTATCATAACAAATTCTATCTTAGTGAGAACTCCTAATCACCCTTATCATAATAGCCCATACATCAAATCTTATCTCAATTCCCTAACACTCTAGAGCTTTGAGGTCTGGAGACACACCCACGTTTCTCATTCCAAGCAGCAGATCCCACCATCAAATAGGCCCTACTTAATTAGCTGGGATAGAAATCAGGCTCCTGGAGGCAAAAAATTAGTTCCACAACTAATGAAGAAATCAGATGGTTAAATGCCACCTAAGTGGATTGATTGTTTAGTGCACTCATGATTTTTAATATGTTGAGAACCATTCAATGGTCAATCCTGCCTTTGGTTCTGATACCATGATAGAAATAAAAGAAGGCTGGAAAACAATGCATTGATGAGAGTTGTAATTACATTATAGACTAAAACCAAACATCAAACTTAATCTATCTCAAGCTCTATCCTATCATAACAAACTCTATCTTAGTGAGAACTCCTAATCACCCTTATCATAATAGCCCATACATCAAATCTTATCTCAATTCCCTAACACTCTAGAGCTTTGAGGTCTGGAGACACACCCACCTTTCTCATTCCAAGCAGCAGATCCCACCATCAAATAGGCCCTACTTAATTAGCTGGGATAGAAATCAGGCTCCTGGAGGCAAAAAATTAGTTCCACAACTAATGAAGAAATCGGATGGTTAAATGCCACCTAAGTGGATTGATTGTTTAGTGCACTCATGATATTTAATATGTTGAGAACCATTCAATGGTCAGTCCTGATTCTTGAAGCATTGAACAGATCTCAAGGCTATTGAGGTCCAGACCCTTATATGTGTCCTGTGTCCCCTGACCCAATACACTCACTACTGTTAGCAAATCTCAGAAGCTAGGCTTTCTGCCTATAGCTTAAAAAAATGTCAAAAGGTTTTCACTAATAGTAAGAACATATTTGATTTCAAGAGTGCCAATCTGCAAGAGATCATCACTTTTTAAATGACTTCAAAAAGAATTGAAGATCTAAGTACAACGTTGGAAACTTAATGGAAAGCAGTCCCATCCTAAGCACAAATATAGAATCATTTTGTATCACAAATGAACTAGAAACTTTCCTGTTTGTAGCATACATTACAGCCTCAGTCCCCATTCTCTCTACAAGTTAATTGTTATCTGAGGCTGCTGCTGCTGCATATATTACAGCCTCAGTCCCCATTGCTGAAGCAGCATCAGAGCCTTTTTTCCTGTGAAGTAATCCACCTAATGATGAAACCCACTCATCCACCAACAAATATGCATTCAATATGATTTCTACTATGAGAATATAAGGATATACTCTTAAGGTTGTCCTTCAAACGGTGGTCAAAGATCAGGAAATTTTTATCCTAGGGATCCTATGGTCTCAAGTTAAGTTCGCACAAAATACAAATACATCAACATTTGCAAGAATAAAGTGAAGGCATCTCATCAACTGTTTTTTGTTTCAAGCATCATGTGTTGCATTTCATTAAATGGGAGCAATGTCCGCAGGAAATCTTCTCTCTAGAGTTGGGGTTTAAAGGAGATGATTTCTTCTAACAGGTAACATTAGAGATCAGCTTTGTTAAAAAAAAACCAAAATAGAGAGGTAATAATTAGTTAGAGAAGAGACAAAAAGAAGACACAAGTGTAGCAAAGAAACAAAATAACTAGTTAATAGTCCAGGAAATCTAAGTTATACAACTGGTAAACTGAAACCTAAGGTACATAATTGGTAAATTCTATGGGCAGTCAAGTGGCATAGGAATTCATGGACATGCATAGAAGGGTGAGGAACCAATGTGACAATATTGTCACAAGACCCATATCTGTATGATTCTAACTACCAAACCTATCAATCACTCAATATTCCATAACAAGAAAGGTACAATATCTTCAGTGTTTTATCAGCTAGTAAAATATTTTTTGGACATATCACACATGAGATATCCTACATAGGGGCCATTAAAGGTCTGGCATCCTATACATAATACAGTCACTGATGTCCAGCTCTAGTAAAACATCCTCTAACAGATGGAAATTTTAGACTTCCTCTTAAGATGTCAAAAATAATCCTAATTAGGAAAAAAAAACTCACCTCTTCAGCATTCTCAGCAACATCCATTTCAATTTCATCAACAGTTTCCCAACTAGCAGCGTCATCACTAGCTTCGCCACCAGCCCCGACCGACCCATCATCATCATCCCAGTCAACCACATAATCTTCTTGAGGCCCAACCTGAGACCAAAGGATCACTCAAGGATGAATTGACATTTTATGGTCATTACTAAATATTTTATCAACAAGTTTTCTTCTTCTTTTTCTTTTATTTTGGTCTTTTTCCTGAGTGCCATTAAGTGCCTATGCTAAAAATATGAGGGCTGAGTAATTTTTAGTAATTTTTATTTTGGTCTAATTATGGGATTTGCCTCTTTTTTATTTATTCTTGGATTGTGTTGTTTTAATTTTTAGTAGTTGTTTTATGACTATTTGAGTCATTAGTTTTTTTTATAAGTAACAAATAAATAAATAAACTCATAATCACCGTAATATTAAGAGTTGGGTTTCCTAATTAGGTTAGGAGCTTAGCAAGTCAGAATTCTATTAGTAAATCAAAGTCGTAGTCATGAAGTGGAATTTCCTTGTTCCTAGTCCCAAGTCAACTAGGATTTGTCTAAAGTTGAAGTCCTAGTCCTTAGCCAACTAAGTTTTATTGGTGTCTCAATTGTGTTTCTTAATTCTGTTTTGTATTAGGAAACAAAAAAAAAAAAAAAAATCCTATCTTGAACCTTTGGGAGCCTTAGTACTTGAACCTTTCAACTTTCTTGGGCTACATGGAGACATTGAAGCCATTAAGTGGAATGTGTTTGGTTGCCTCAGTCATTTCTTTGAGTCTGCCAAAGGTGTGAAGAATGGATTCTTCTGGGTCTTTTTCTCTTTTTTTTTGTTTTGAAAGGTAAGATAAATTTTATTAGAAACCAACTAGAAAATGGTACAACTGCTCCCTAGCCTCACTGAGATTGTCCAGGAAAGCATATCGGATTACAACTTCCAAAGGGAATAGGATCTTAACAACTCAGACACATTCTGGTTTTTGAAATCAGAATTTGCAGATACCCAAGATATCAGTTTGTTAACAGAGAAACGGGTTAAGTCTTATGAACTCTTCACTTTGTTACAGAACTTTCTATTGTTTCTTTTAGTCCAGATAGACCAGATTACAGTTGTAGGAACAGACTTCTAGACAATATTTCCTTTTTTTCTTCAGATCTTGGGAATTCCAGGTGGTGATAGGGCACATGAATATGATTCAAGAAGTTCCACATTAGAATGAATATCTGATTCAATTGGACAAGTAGATCTGCTCACTTTAGCAGATTTCATATGACTCTGGACAAAGTGCCTCACAAGGTCAAATCTGGAGAGAAGGGGATTGCAGATCCTGGATCAGTCTTGTGGCCTCTGTGGTCTAGTAACTGAAACCGCTAACTACCTTAGTCTCCACTATACTGTCACCTCTAAGGTTTGGGATCACTTTCTCAAGGATGCTGGGCTGAGCTAGGTAATGCCGAAATCAGTTAAGGAGTTGTTGTGCAGCTGGAATGCTCAAGGTATGAAGAAAAAAAGGAAAGATTGTGTGGAAAGTTGTTCCTGCTGCTGTTCTTTGGTCCATCTGGGCTGAAAGAAACAATAGGATTTTTAGTGACAAAGTGAAGAATTCAGAGGACCTTATTCACTTTGCTGTTTGCAAGCTGATCTCCCGGGTCTCTATGAATGCTGAGTTTAAGAATATGAATGTATCTGAGTTGTTAAGAACACACTCCATTCGGAATTTGTAATCTGTAATCTGCTCAGCTTTTCTGGCCAAGTCTAATGTGGCTTGGGAGATGATGTAATACTAGCGTGATGTTCTAATAAAGCTTCACCTTACCTTTTCAAGAAAAAGATCACAGGTGGACAGGGAGGAGCTATATTTTGGAGTTGTCACACCATGGAGGTTATTGAGTTGGTAGATCTGCAATTTAGCATAGTGTAAGAATGTCAACAAAACAAGATTTTATCTTGGATGTTGGTCCACAAAAAATCACCTAGCATATGGCAAAGGGTGTCTATCATTCTATTAATGATATATGGTATTCTTGATAGTTTTAGTTTAATTTATTAATGATGTACACAATCTGGATCCAACCTGAGTGTGATCTAAATAGTACAAAAAAAGATCCAATTAAACTCCAAATATAAATAGATGAAACTTGCCTCTAGGTATATCAGATTCAAATCAGATTCCTTTGCAGTCCTACTAACTTCAAATCATTTGGTGCTAGCTAGAGTTGCCAAGCAATTTTAATAAAGATAGATATCATAACTATATTTCATTTCCTTTTTGTATCTTAACTATCTAAAACCCACTTTAGCCTAACATGTCCTAATTAGACCCAAGCTCAACAACATAGCTGAACCTAGTCCAACTTAACCCAACCATAGCTGATCCCAACCTAACCTATCTGAACCTAGATGAGCCTAGCTGAACCCAATCCAACCTATTTAAACTTGCCTGAACCCAGTCCTACTTAACTTAACCATAGCTAAGCCTAGTTGAACCCGACCCAATCTAGTTAAACTTACTGAACCTAGTCCCAAGTCCCAACCTTAGCTGAACCTAGTCCAAACCATAGCTGGACCCAATCCAACTTGTTGAACGCAACCTAACTCAACCCGTGTAAACTTAGTTGAACCCAGTTAGAACCTAAAACTTGCTCGAACTTAATCCCAAGCACAGCTGAACCTAAACCTTTACATGTCTATAAAGCAGCAGTTTTGGTTATTGACCCTTATATCTGCTTCAAACTATAACAGTAGATCAGCCTTGAACCCACTACCCACAACCCTTATAAATGTTGCAAGTCATAGAGTTAAACCAGCCTTGAACCCACCCTTATCAGCCCTTCTCACTACTGTAATTTATATCAGTAAACCAGCCTTGAGCCTACCTCCTTAGACCCCCCCTCCAACTGCTGAAATTTACAGTAGTGAACCAATCCCAGAACCACCTCCCTTAAACCTTCCAACTACTATGATTTACAGCAGGGAACCAACCTGGACCCACTACTAAGAGACATCTCAGCAATTGCAATTTGCAGCAGTAAACATATCTCCTACACTACTCCTTTTAACCCCTCCATCTGCTGTGGTTTTATAGTAGAAAACTGACCCAAGACCCACTTCCATAAGGACCATCCAACTACTAAAATTTGCAGCAGAAAACTAGCACCAAACCAATCCCAAAACCACCCCCTCTAACCTCTCTATCAGCTGTAATTTACAACATATATATAAGGCAGCCTTAAACCCACTCCCTTTACCCCAGCCAACTGCTGTAATTTGCAGCAGAAAACCAGCAGTAAAACAGTCCCAAAACCACTTCCTTTAACCCTTCACCTGCTGTGATTTTACAGCTGAAATCCAGCCTTCAACCCACTCCCTTTACCTCATCCAGCTGATGTGGTTTGTAGCAGAAGCCCAGTAGCAAATCAGTCCCAAAACCACCACCTCAGACCCACTCTCACTGTTGTAATTTACAGCAGTGACCTACAATAGAAATCACCACCTTAGATCCCTTCTCACTGCTGTAATTACAACAGTAATTTACCCCAAACCCATTTCCTTTAACCCCTCTATCTAGTGTAATTTACAACAGTAAACCAATCCGAACCCACTCCCTTTACCCCATCCAACTGTTATAACTTGCAGCAGAAAGCCAAACACCCAATCAGCCCCAAAACCACTTCCTTTAACCCCTGTCTACTGTAATTTACAGCAGTAAGCCAAACCTGAACCCACTCCCTTTACCTCATCCAACAGCTACAATTTGCAATAGGAAACCAAACCCAATTTGTCCAAACTTAGTCCCAACCTAGGCTGAACCTACCCAAACTTAACCCAACCATAGCTGAACCTGGACGAATCTAGCTAAACCCAATCCAACCAGTGTAAACTTGCCTAAATCCAGTCCAACTTGTTTAAACTTGCTTGAACCCGACACAACCTACTGGACCTAGATGAACCCAGTTGAACCCAACCCAACCTATTTAAACTTGATTGAACCTAACCCAACTTAGCCCAACCTAACTTAACCTAGATAAACCCAATCCAACCAGTCTAAACTTTCCTAAGCCTAATACAAGCTGTTTAAACTTGCCTGAACCAAACCCAGCCTAGTTGAACCTATTAAAACCTTGGTGAACCCAACCCAACCTGTTCAATATGATAGACTTACTCACCCAACCCAACCCAACCCTGGTGAATCCAACATGTTAATCAATATGATAGACTTAAGTTCACCCAAGGATTTTGCATAGAAGGGGTGTGAAAATTGTTAAAGTTCAAGAAGGAAGCACTTACTCAAATACACAGACATGTAAACATGCACACTAGAATAGAAAATTTGTGATTATAGATACATTTATAAGGGAAAAAATGGAAAATTATGTTGAAAGAGATCAAGATCAAAGCTTAAATGATCACTGGAAGAATGTACAGTGTTTCTTCAACAACAAAAGAATGACTTGAAACTTCAATAGAATGAAAGTTTTCATTTTGATTCTATATTTTCATTTGATAATAAGTGAGATTTCATTACTCAAAAGGATTTGTTCTTCATCTCATTAGATTCCTAAACAACTCCGACCTAACTGTTTCTTTTCATTTCCCCTCTTACCTAAAAGCCTTATTAATTGCCAATTAGGATTATCTGTTGGTTTGCCAGAGCAGTCACAATAGGTGCCATCTAGAATCTTTCAATTTTCATCCAACTTGATGAATTATCCATATGATGGATGAATTTTGGTGCATTATATATATAAAGATAAACTTTGGTGCAGCAAACAGAAATTTTGTATATATAAATTTTGGTGCAGCAACTCAACTTTGATGGATGAATATCCATCCCTATATCTCATAACAGAAAACAGAAATGTTATGGTGACAAATTAATATGATTTGAATGGGAGAGAATACAGTGTACAGCAACTCACTCATGAACCTAATACATGGGGCTAGAAGACTAGTGTGCCAAAACGAACACAAAAAAGAATATAGTGTGTCAATGTTCCGTATACATGTGTACAACATGTTTCTGCATCCAAACACAATATTTTGCCAAATTCCTTTCATAGTAAAAATCAAACAGTAAAATCACATAAGAATGCTTTCTGTCTTTGATCTTTCAAAAGTACAAAAGCAGAAGTCTATCCAAACACAGCTTTAGCTTTCCCCTACATTAGGATAGAATCATATCTACGTGCATTGAAGATGATCTGCATGATTTAGAAGGATAGGAATGATAGGGTCTTCACATATCTGACCTGATATAGAACTGATAGGAATGATAGGGTCTTCACATATCTAAGTGATAATCTCATAAAACCAACTTCTATTATTTTAATAGTAGACGTTCAGGACTGCTATCAGTCTTGAACCCTAATGGATTTCAGGTTCGGAAATAGAAGAAAAGGTATAGAGAAGAGAGGAGAAAGAGAAGAGAGAGCAGTAAAACACAAGAGTTGAAAGGACGAGCAGAATCTTAATGTTCTGCCGCCGCCACTTTATTTAGTATTTATAGGTTATGCTCATTACATGGAAAGGACAGATCTGCCCTTAGTATTTACATAACAAATAGAACAAAATAAAACTGAAATAAATAACAACTAAAATAACCAACTGATCACCAGTTAACCCTAGGATGACTAGAACACCCTCTACCCTACGAACACAGTGAGATCATAGCTGTGGGGCCCACATCAGTGTTCTCTACACTCCCCATCAAGTTGGGAATAAATGTTTATCATTCCCAACTTGGAGAGATTCGCCTCTAGCTTCTTCCTTGGTACAGCTTTGGTGAGGATATCTGCTAGCTGCATGTTGGATGTGATGTATGGAAGACACACTTCTTGTGATGAGACCCTCTCTCGTACAAAATGTCGATCAACTTCAATATGTTTAGTTCTATCATGCTGCACAAGATTGTGTTCTATATTAATAGCCGCTTGATTATCACAATACAGCATCAGGGGCTTCTCATACTCAATACCCAACTATTCAAGTAGTGGTCTCAGCCAGCCATTGACCTGTATTCAGCACTAGATCGGGAGACAACACTCTGTTTTTTACTCCTCCAAGAGACAAGGTTACCTCCCACAAGGGCACAATATCCAAAGATAGACCTTCTGTCATCAACACTCCCAGCCCAATCGGCATCCGTATAAACCTCCACCTTCATGTGGTCATTGTTCTTGAACATGTTACCTCTACCCGGGCATCTCTTCAAGTATGCTAATATTCTTTCTGCTGCAAGAAGGTGCATGGTTCTAGGAGAATGCATGTACTGACTGACAACACTAACTGCATAACTGATATCTGGCCGAGTGAGGCAAAGATATAGGAGCTTTCCCACTAACCGCTGGAACATAACTTTGTCTTCAAGAGGCTCCCCACTCTCTGCACCAATCCTGTGGTTTTGTTCAATGGGTGTATCCGTAGGCTTGACACCTAACTTTCCAGTTTCCGCCAACAGATCTAGAACATATTTCCTCTAAGAGACAAAGATCCCCTGTTTAGACCTAGCAACCTCAATACCCAAAAAATACCGTAGTGCACCAAGATCTTTCACCTCAAACTCTTGATGGAGCTGTTTGAGGGACTCAATCTCATGGTTGTCATTTCCTATCACCACAATATCATCAACATATACTGCAAGTAGTGTCAGAGAGGACTCCACCCTCTTGATGAACAATGTATGATCTGACTGGGCCTGTACATAACCGAACTTCCCAAGGGCTAGTCTGAATCTATCGAACCAAACTCTAGGTGACTGCTTCAAACCATTCAATGCCTTATTGAGCCGGAAGACCTTCTTACCTGTCTTTGTATCATAGAATCCAGGAGGCAACTGCATGTAAACCTCTTCCTGTAGGTCTCCATTCAGAAAAGCATTTTTAACGTCCATTTGGTACAAAGGCCAAGTGTGGCTTGCTGCAAGCGATAATGGAACTTGAATGGTGGTCATCTTGGCTACCGGGGCAAATGTCTCCAAGTAATCTATACCATAAGTCTGGGTGAACCCTTTTGCAACTAGCCGAGCTTTGTACCTCTCAACGGAGCCATCTGCATTGTGTTTCACAGTAAATACCCATCTGCATCCAACTGGTTTCTTTCCTTTGAGCAGATCAACTAGCTCCCATGTATTATTTTTCAACAGGCCATCCATTTCAACTTGCATTGCACCTCTCCACTCCAGGACTGATAGGGCTTCTTGCACTGTTCTTGGAATAGGGACATTACCAACGGAAGTAAGGTAGGACCTGTAGGAGGGAAATAGGCAATCACATGATAAAAACTGGGAAATGCAGTGGGCTGTAGATGTGGTGCAATGTCGTATTCCTTTATGGATGGCAATGGGAAAGTCAAGGTCGTCTACAGGAGGTGAAGTGGCAACAATGGAAGGAGTCTTTGTGGGCCCTGGGACTGTAATACCTGGACTTGGAGCCGCAAAAGAGGTTGGAACTGGCCTAGACTACTGATGACCGGGATCAACCTACTTGCATCGCCTGTGATAGACTCTCAACTCCTGATCCCTCTGACCACCCTCACTACAGCAGCCCTCATCACCCAATGGAATAGGTAAAGGAACAGCCCCAAAAGTATTAACCCTACCCTCACTGTGCTCCCCCTGAAGAAAAGGACCCAAATACCCACTCTCACTGCTCTCCCCTTGAGGAGAAACCCGAGAATAATAGGGTATCTCCTCAAAGAAAGTGACATCCATGGAGACAAACTTCTTCCCTGAGACAGGATCATAACAGCAATAACCCTTCTGAGTTTGTGCATAACCAAGAAAGATGCATTTGGAGGCCTTTGGTTCGAACTTGGAGTGATGGGGTCCGAGAAGCTGAACAAAACAGGTACAACCAAATGTTTTAAGGGAAACAGTAAACAACTCCTCATTTGGGTATAGAAGGGAAAAATGAGGTTTCATATCAAGAACCCGGGAAGGAACCCGATTAATAAGATATACCACCGTGAGGATAGAATCACCCCAAAAGCGAATAGGGACATTGGAGGTAAACATAATACTTCTACCCACCTCCAAGATGTGCCTACTCTTCCTTTCTGCAACTCCATTCTGCTGAGGTGTATGAGGGCAAGTGCTCTGGTGGATAACCCCATGACTAAGAAGGTAAGATGCCAATGGCTTAGCAAAGTATTCATTCGCATTATCAGATCTAAGAACTTTGATCTTGGCATCAAACTGGGTTAGATCATTTGGTGAAAGTTTTGGGTCACGGCGGGAACCTCATCTCGTGAACGCATAAGAAAAACGAGTATGGTCATCAACAAATAACAAAAAATATCTGTACCCACCCATAGAAGGGATGTGATATGGCCCCCAAACATCAATATGCACAATATCAAAAGAACTATTACTCCTTTTATTACTCAATGAATAAGAGTTTCTACAATGTTTAGCAAATTCACAACTTTTACATTTCAACTGGGACAACTCAACAGACTCAAACAAAGTAGGGAACAGACTCTTTAAGGACCGAAAAGACAAATGACCCAATCGGTTATGCCAAAGCATAACCGAACTCACAATCTGGGAAACAAGTGACTTCTTATCCACTAACTCCTCCCGACGAGAACTCTCCCCGAGCAGATAGATCTCATTCGTCTCACGGCCAGTTCCAATCAACTTCTTCGTCTCCAGGTCCTGAAAAACACATCGGCCAGGGAAGAAAGTTACTAAGCAGTTCATATGTTTGGTAATACTACTAACTGAAAGAAGATTAGTATCAAGTTTAGGGACATGCAAGACAGAAGACAAGGAGATAGTATCCAACGATTTGATGTCACCCTTGCCAGAAATGGGGACAAGAGAGCCATCAGTAATAGATACTTTATCCCTACCAGAAGATAAATGATAAGTGGTAAACAATGAAGGCAAGCTAGTCATATGGTCGAATGCACCTGAGTCTATTACCCAACAGGTTTAGTACCTGGAGCTGAGGCATGGTAGGTTGAGGCTCGAGTACCTGAATGTGCGAAAGCAGATGTAGCAGGGGCTGATGGTGACTGCAATAACTGAGCTGAGTTCACAACTTCCTTTTCCAACTGTATTAGAGCAGCCCGAACTGCAGCTAAGGTCTCTAAGGGTGTGCCTCTTGTGCCAGACGAGGATGCTGAATCAATAGTCACGGCCACATGAGCATTACCCTTCTTGCTTCTCAACTTTGCCGGGACCAAATGAGGATGCAACTTCCAACATGTTTCTTTTGTGTGTTTAGGTTTCTTACAATGCCCACATACCAAATCCCTTTTATCTTCCTTCTTCCTGACTCTCTCTGAATCACCCCCTGATTTGGGTTTAACAGCTACAAGGGTCGGTGTAAGAGGCTGAGGTTGCATCATGACTTTCCTCCTGGTCTCTTCACTATGCACTAAGGAGTATGCCTGAGAGAGGGTCACACTATCTCTGGTCAAAATCTGTTCCGCACAATATCATACTCTGAATTCAGGCCTGCCAGAAACTCAAACACCCTATTTGTCTCGATGTGCTTTCTATGGGTTTGTGCATCTTTGGGACTCTCCCACTCAAGAGTCTCTAAGTGATCAATTTCATGCCACAAGGACTTCAAGGTAGAGAAGTAGACCGAAACCGGTTTCTCTCCTTGTTTAAGAGTATTCACTTCACATTTCAATTCATATGCATTGGCAACATTACGGGGTTGGGAGTAAGTTTCTTTCATAACATCCCATATCTCCTTGACTGTCTTTGCCCACAAGTAATTTCGGCTAATATGAGGTTGCATAGAATTACACAGCCATGTCATAACCAAGTAGTTTTCTTGGATCCACTTGGTATACATGGGGTCTCCCTTTGAGGGTTCTTTCACATCTCCCAAGAGATACCCTACTTTACCCCTTCCCCCAATAGCCATCATGGTTGATTGGGCCCGTTCCAAATATTTTGATCCATCAAATCTTACGGTCGTAATCTGAAAACCCGTCTCAAAAACACCACCATAACTGTTGTTCCCAAAACTTCTTTCTGCCTGATTCTTAAACTCCATTTCGATCAAGAACCAGTAGTCTCAAAAAATAGGGTTACTATAGTCAAAAACAGCACTTGGACTATCAATCACAGTCAAAAAATCAGTATAGAACCAATCTGTATTCACGGTATATGTGCATGAAACAGGTATAAGTCTAATCTGAAACCAATTAGCAGACACAACAGCAAAACAACTTGGAGAATAATCTGATATGCTGAAGCAGAATTAGGGTTTTAATCAGTCCTTAAAAGAAAATTCTCAACCGCACATTCCAGGTAGTACCGTATGGATAAGACTTGTAGTAGGGTTAATATGAAACCCTAAAACTGATCAATGTTGAGGAGAGAACTTAAGAAAAGCTTCACAGGTAAATCACAAGGCTCGGCCCAGCATTAGGGTTTGCCGCAGGGTTAAGACAAAACCCTAGAGAATAGAAGAAAGAAAACCCTAGAGTGGTTCGGCCGCCCTTTCTAGATAGGTCCAACCTATCTTCTCTGATAGTACTTCTCTCAGAAAATAAAAACTTACAAGAGAATGTTGTTTGTTGCCTTCCAAGGTTACCCGAACCCTAGCCTTCTCTGATTCTTCCTGATCACCAACACTCTACAACCGTGGCAAATCTTCAAACAGCTGCTAAACCCTCTGGCGATCTCCAAGAATCAGTCAACGAACTTTACTTTCTCAGCTTCCAGCCTTAGATGGTTCTCATGTGGTCGGCTAGACTAAACTCACATGAGAAACCCTAGCTCCGATACCAAGTAGACGTTCAGGACTGCTATCAATCTTGAACCCTAATGGATTTCAGGTTCGGAAATAGAAGAAAAGGTATAGAGAAGAGAGGAGAAAGAGAAGAGAAAGCAGTAGAACACAAGAGTTGAAAGGAGGAGCATAATCTTAATGTTCTGCCACCACCACTTTATTTAGTATTTATAGATTATGCTCATTACATGGAAAGGACAGATCTACCCTTAGTATTTACATAACAAATAGAACAAAAGAAAACTGAAATAAATAACAACTAAAATAACCAATGGACCACCAGCTAACCCTAGGATGACTGGAACACCTTCCTACCCCCTGCACTAATAAAAGCAGGTACTCAGTTGACATTTGTAGCTTTTCAAAACTGCATATTGGCCTTTGGCACCCTTTCGGATGTTAGATGGATAAAGGTGCATTTATTCATATTTTTTGAGGGGATAAATCCTTTTTTCATCAATGAAGTTCAGGTGAGAATGAAATGTTGAAAAAAAACTTAAGAAAAAATAAAAACATGAGATGGTAAGTTAGCTGTCATAATTGGAATTATATTAGGGAAAATCTTTGCTGTCAGAAAGACATGATATCAGAAGACCTTTGACCAGTCAAACCCCCCCATGAATTTTGATAAATATCATCTGATTGGATACCAGTTTTATGATGTTGGTTGATTGAGTACAAGTTTTTCCAGTATCATAGTTGAACCCACTATATTATTACAAGCATTCCACAAATTAAATGTACATTTTTTTCTTTTGTTTAACTTTGAGATTCCAGATGGCAGCCCAATGAATAGTCTTTCCAAGATAGGTCTCCTATTCTTGCTACTAATTTCACCTCATCCACGCTTTTATTGGACATAGAATGATTTAAAATAAAAAATTTCCTTTTCAATGTACTATTCAAACAAGGAGGTCCTCCTATGGCCTAGTTGACACTTGACAGGTTTATTTTTACAATTCCAATTTTGTAGATACATTGAACAAGTCTTTCAATGTATGCGTTCTCTAGAACCTGTTCATTAGAAATTAAATCGCTTACTCAGTTTACAGTATTTAGTTCAAGTTTCAGCCCTAAAGTATTTTTATGGGACACATGTCACAAAATTTCCCAAGTAAAAAACTATAAGGGACTAGACTCCCCCCGAAAAATGGTGCTATTAAAATTAGTTTTGATGGAAGCAGCCTTAGGCCCTTCTAGTATAGGAGGGGTGTTTAGAAATGCGAGGAGGGAAGTGGTGGGAATATATTTAGGTCCATGTGGACAAGGGGATTCAATTACAGCTAAACTGACAGCAATAGTATTTGGACTACAAAAGGCAACAGAAAGAACAAGCTCTGTGGTTTTTTAGGAAAGAGTTCAAGAAAATTAAAAGATTTATAGAAGGTATGCAAGTGGACTTTCAATGGATGTCAAGATTGGCTAACAACATGGCAGATCAGTTACCAAAACAGGGGGTACACAAGGAAAGTTGTTTCTAGGCTCAGATGTAATTACTAAAGTAAAGTTGGGTATTTCTTATTTTGTACTTTTAGGGGCAACCGAGGCTACCCTTGGTGTATCATTTGGTTTTAATCATTAAGAAAATTTTCTATTATTCATCAAGAAAAAAAATGCATCATATCCGAAAAATCTGTGATTAATCAACCAGTATCATAAACATTTTTTTTAGAAAGAACTACATATCATTATAAAGAGGGTGCACATGAGAAGATATACACCATCAAAATTATAAAAAAGTATAGCCATATAGAACCACCCCTCATCCATAAATACCTCATAAAGGTATATAGTTCTTAATTTCAAAAAGGTCTTTCTACATCCAATCTAGGCAGGCTATTAGCAATAGAATTAACTTGCATAAGTTTAGATGGACCATAGACCAACAACTTGCATGTGACAAAGTTCATGACATGATTACACCTTTATCAATTGCTAATCTTCACAGATTCCTTAAGGCTTCACAAGAACCAAGAAGCATTATACTCTTTCATATTGGCACAAAAAAATACAATTTGCATATTATTACCATCAGCAGTAGTAATAGTGGTAACAACAGTAGAACCTTATCCCCTTTTATATTCCTTGCAGTCCATCCAAATTGTTTGAACTCAGCAAAGAATATAATTTCCTTCCATTTTGTTCCATGCATCATATCTTTTCTCAAAATACAAGTCTTCAAAATTTCCCCACTACTTGAACCATGTTACTGGACTTTTTCATATCTTGTAAAAAACTTCAGCTATTTCTAAGTTGTTCTTCATCAAATCTGCCATTGAAGGGCCATTACCCAAAGTAACTCTGACTATCCCAAAATATTGGGAAGGGTGGTTTCTATATGGACCTATTCTTTTTACACAAGGTAGATGCCCTCAAACTTGAACCCTTACACAATTGTTAGCCTCAGATTTTACAATTGCACCAAGTAATGGCCCCTTCACCAAATCAGTCATACATTCTTCATCACTAAATGGTGTCATGTGTAAACAACTTGGTGATCCCCTTAATAAATAATCTGGGATTTGCTTTAAATTGACTTGCCTTTTCACTCGTGCCACTTGTCCATCTCAATATGCTTATTTCAGGGATTCTCATTCTATAGACATCTTGTCCCCCTAATTGTTCACTATCCAACTTCAAAAGCACGTCTTTTTCATAATTTACCCTTCAGTTCAATGGTGATTTAGCATGTCATGATCACATAATACTATGGAAGGGTGCCACTAATGATAAACTTGTCATTTAGTTGGATCCAATGTTTTAAAACACAAAGGCATAATGCGAGGCATTCCGCTACCTAGAGGCGTGAGGTGTAGTTCAGAATGCAAGAGGCATAAGCCTCCTGAACACAAGGATGTGTAAGCCTCCTTAAGAGGAGGAGGGTTAGGAGGAGGATGAAGAGGAAGGGGGGATCTCATTTTTTCTTTAATTTTAATAAAAAAATCTTTTATATTAAGAAGAATATAGATGCATAACATTAGTTGAAAGGGGGGTCTTATCGAAGGGGAGGTGAGCGGAGAAAGACCCCCTAACTCAAAGAAAAAAAAAAAAAAAAACAAATTAGGCTACATCAAAAAGGGGGTGGGGGTCTAGGGGGCAAAGCCCCCAGCCAAAGGGGCAGGGGCAAACCACTTTCTTTTCCCTTATCTTTTTTTCTCTTCTCTTCTCTTCCCTTTCTTTTTCTTTTGTTTTCTTTTCTCTTTTTTTCTTCTCTTTCTTTTTCTTTCCCTTCCCTTTCTTTTCTTTTCCTTTTCTTTCCTTTCCTTTTTTTTCTTTTTTTTCTGTCTTTTTATATAAGAATTGGTTATACCTGAAAGGCCTAATTCCCAATCATTAGCCAATGTCTATCTAATAGGATCAGCCACTTGAATAGTTTTGTTGTTGGCATAACAAGTTGCTCCAAGTGCAATTTTTTGGTTAATTTTGGCCTTTCGGGTAACCATATGGCAAATGGTCAAGTGCAATTTTCTGGTCAAACACTAACTACTTGATAGACGCTACATGGCTACGGATTAATATTTTCAGACCCAACATTAAATGGATCCCACTTAAGATAGAGATGACTATTCTTCAATCATGAAATAAAGAAAAGAATATAAAAACATCTATTGATAGATGGAGGAAAGAAAAGAAATACCCTAATCACTATATTTTCACTAATCACATCTCTATCATCATTGGCAAACAACTCATGAATTACCTCAAAAAATGCTTTACTTGAACTAACCATCAGAGCAGAAATACGTTACTTGAACTAACCACTTCAACCACTATTCAAGTGGAAAATGTCTTTTGTTCAGAAAAAAACATAACTGCTAATAGAACTTGATGCTATTTGAATGCTCTATAAACGATCTCTGATCAAAGAACACACTAGATTTGTTGAAAATCTACAACATATATGCTGGAACGTGTTAGAGTGTTGTCATTCATGTTATTCTACTATCAAAAAAATTAAAAATTACGACTTAAAAAAAAAGAATGACTAGAATAAGAAGAATATTACTAGAATAAAGAGTTGTGTTCTTTTTTCTTGATGATTTCTTTCAAACCCTTATTTGGAGAAATGAGAAAAAGGAAGGTCGTTTTCTTGTTGATAAATACAAAACGGACTAAACTTGTTGGAAGGTGGAAGCTCAGAGATTTCCGTTCGAGATTCCATCCGCATCCCTGTCCTATTTCCCCTCTTTCCTTTTATCAAAAACTGCGAATAGGTGGGGAAACTCAGAGATTTCCGCTTGAGATTATATCTTGTAGCATTTCTCTCGCATTTTTCCCTCTATCTCTCTCATTTGGATTCTTCGAATCTCAAAACCAAGCTCATAGATTTCCGCTCAAATTTCCTCCCTCGCAAGGTCGCACCATTTTTCCCTCCCTCCCGTTTGATTCTTGATTGAAAATGTGAATAGGCTATAATCGGCAGTTCACTGAACTACTGGCTTAAAGTGAAAAATCACTGGTCTAATATTTATTTATAATGACGGCTCTATGAACCGTTGGCTTAGTCTTTAGTTTCATCGCCTTTAGTTCCATTGCTGACAGATATGTATAAACTGTCGGGAGAATGCTACATCTAACGACAAATTTAAAAAACCACCAAAAAATTTTGTCATCCAAACCCCAATTTCTTGTAGTGCCTAGTGATGTGAACACCATTGTAGCCAATTAGATGATGGGGACATAAGGTATTTACAAGTCTATCTGAATTACTTAACA
This sequence comes from Nelumbo nucifera, assembly GCF_055504915.1. Lineage (NCBI taxonomy): Eukaryota > Viridiplantae > Streptophyta > Magnoliopsida > Proteales > Nelumbonaceae > Nelumbo > Nelumbo nucifera. The sequence goes on from NC_142655.1 coordinate 44,726,412, forward strand.
CATCCAATTGGTAGTTTTGGATGTCATAAACACTTGCATATTCATCAGAACTACCAATGGTGAAATAATTTAGGTTTCTTGATCAATCATGATGGAATTTAATTCTATTTTTGTGTGAAGTGTTTGGTTTTCAATGAAGGAAGAGCACCAGAAAAGCTTGGTAGTAGAGTGGCTTCTCAGATCAAACTGCAAAACAAAGTTAGGGCTCCATAAATCTAATGGGACCGTTTTCATGAAAGAATTAGGACTTGACAGTATGTATCTGACATGTGTGCTAGAAGAAACCATCCTCGCTACAATTGTAAAATATGGGGGACTTCCAGGCTCTATAGCAATCTTGTATACACAACCTTGGTCCTTTCCCAACTTTCCCCAACTGTAAAATATGGGGGACGACTTCCTACAATAAGAGAACATCTACAATATAGGTCATTATTTATCTTTAGCATCTAAAAATGGATATATATATGGATGTGGCACTAAACAAAATAGAATGGCATAACAAGATTTCATGTACTATAGATTAGCCCATATAATTGGTAAAAGGCTTTGATGATGATGATATCTTTTGTTAGTGGGTTGAACTAGAAGTGGATGAAAACGATTATGGAAACCAGGTTTAAAGTATCTTCCTTTATGTTTTCTTTTTATTTTCCCCTTGCAAGGGAGCGGGTAGATGAAGGGACTTGTGTCTTATGCAGCACAAGTCACTTTTAGGTCTTATCCTCCTACAATTTCAAATACTAGGCTAGATTCAATTATTTAACATCACAAATACACAAGATTATTTCATCTGCTTACAAAAAGAAAAAAAAAAAAAAAAAACACTATTGGGGTCTTATCCTCTACAATTTCAAATATTAACCTAGATTACATCCATGCCCCTTTATTAAAAGGTAGACCTATTATCATTTCTTTAAGATTACAAATGCTCAAGATATTTCATGAAAGGTCATTACCCAATTTTGGTCCAAACTATTTTTGGTCTTGGGGGTGGACTAAGATACAATCCTAATGTATGGCACTTTCTTGCACAAAGTTGCTACTTTAAGACTCAAGCCGATACTCTCATGCTTGCCAACCCAAGGTTTTACCATTAACCCAGCAATGGGTTAAGGTATTTCATCTAAACCAAAAATAGAGCCACGTGACAAGTTTCTTTCAACAACAAAGGCACACACATAAGAGGAATGCTAGACTATGTTAGATAACAATGAGTCTTTGCAACTCTTGGCTAACTTGCTCTACAAGTATGATGGGGCCCATGAAAAGACACTATGAGACAAAAACAAGTCTTTTCATGTGCCCCATTTTATCTATAAAGTGAAAAGAAAACAAGAGTAACATAAAGTATTTTCATGCATTTTTACATTTTTCTGGTACTTTTCTGCATTTTTTTTTTAATTTTTTGGTACATTTCACGTGCTCCACTTTATCTATTTGTTACAAAGATGAAATCATAATACTAAACATCAATTTGTGAAAAATGCACATAACTATACACGTGGTTCTTATCAAAAACATCTTGGAAATAAGGAAACTTCCCAAGGAAGTTATTAATATTATGTCTCCCACTTACGAGGGAGTTATGAATTTAAACAACCTCACCAAAAACAACATTGCCCTTTATAGCCTCACCCGCCCAAATAAAACTACAAACAATAGCCTTACAAATAATACATGCTCCCATTAATAGCCTTGCAAAAGCAAACTTGAGGGAGCTAATCTTTCAAATGAATCTTCTCAAAATTTTTGGGGCTAATCTTTCTAGAAACTTTTCAAACATTTGAGGGCAAATTCTTGAAATAATTCTCCTTAGAATTTTAGGGGATAATATTTCTAGAAAAAAAATTTCTTCAAACGTTTGGGGGTTACTCTTTTAAATAAATATTTATAGAATTTTGGGGGTCTATTCTTTCTAAAAATTCTTTAGATATTTCAAGGCTAATCTTTCAAACCAACCATGACTTAAAGCTAAGTTATTTTAGAATTTAGGGGTTAATTTTTAGGAAAATTCTCAAACAATCACACTAATTAAGAAGGTGTCAATCCTCTAGATTTCACCACCCAAATGGGGGCTAATGATCGATAACAAAGGTTAAATTACTCGATCTACTTTTCTACTTAGCAAACAAACTCTTTTATTGTTAAGCAAGGGGCTAATGTAAGACAGTGAGTATACATTTAAGGGTAAATAAGTAAAACCTTATAGGTATTCACGGTAAGGCTTTGAGGAACATTTTGAGACCTCAAACCTCACATGTCTTGACTTTGAGGGGAGAACGAGATGAGATCTATCTCCAGGCACTAGTAAAATTAAGGAACATTTTGGAATTCTAGCTTCACGCACATAGTCATGCTTCCTTACTTCTATAAGAAGGGAGATCATCCTCAATGAAGGGGATCTGGTCTTTACTCCAATTAAAGTTAAGTTTCACTCCCAACTCCTTGACAACATCTTCTTCCCCACTTTCGAGACTCTAAGCCCATCTTTATCCTCATTGACTTACAAACAAAATACAAATGGAGGTGGCAAAGTGTTGGAATTTGAAAGTTCAGGGGTCTTTGCTGCAAATGAAAATTTAGATGGTTGTCACTATCCCCAAAGTATAGGGTGGTAATCTATAATTTACCCCAAGAAAAGAGAGAAGAAAGCTTGGGTTTCTAGGGCTTCAAATGAATCGTATATTGAACCGATTCAATCTGAATCCAATTTGTTTATATCAGATTCAGATATCTACTAAGTGCTAACAAATTGAATCAGAATCTAGAAGTTGGATTTGTTTAGGTGTTGTTTGGCAAGTCATTTTAGAAAGATCTTCTAACAGCCCAGATGCCCAAAAGACATATTGAGCTTTTGGGGTCTTATCTTCAAAGACAAAGACCATTTGGTAAGTGGCTCGATTTACCAAGTTTTTAAAAATGTCTTTAGAGGCTATATATCACATAGAAAGACTAGAAAGTTTCATTTGAAGCTTCCCAAAATTCGGCATTTTCAGACTTTTTAGGTCTTTCAACACATGTGTTTTCTCATCTTTCCAGCTTTTGGTTACCAAATGGAAAAGACCAATTTTCGGTCTTTTGATCTTGTATAAGCCCAGAAGACCGCACGGAAAGACTTGCCAAATGTCACCTTAATTAACGGATTGGATTCCAATATACCCGAATTCAATCCAATATTATTGGATTGGGTTATTTATAGATTAATATAATATAAATACATATAATAAATTAAACGTGTATGGATTTGTGAGGCAATTTCACAAAAGAGATGTGAAAAGCAAAGATAAAAAACTAATCATAAATCCTATAGCCTTTATTGGTCCCCCTTTTTGGTAAAAGTACCTTATAAATACTCTTAGGTCTTACCTTTTTATAGTACTCTAGCCCACTATACCCATTTGAATTTAGGGATTTTTGGACTGCAATCCCCCTCAGAAATGAGTTTGGCTTTAGTCAGGGCAAAGCCCATTCGAGCAGCCTTTATTGTCTTGCATTGAGAATATCTCCGTACTTGTGTGCTTTATTTCATGGGGAGATATTCCCAATGCAAGGTTGTAAAAAGCTGTTAAAAAGGTGTGGGCACAGATTTCCCTGATAGAAGTCGATCCCCTATAAACCGCATCCTGCCCGTGAAATCTTAGCTCCAACTAGGGGTGAACTGAATGGTAAAAACCCCTTAAATCTATCCACAATTGAAAGTAGAAAAGCAAACCCCGAGACAAGACTTCTTCATCACATGGAATGCGATAATGTTTTTCTTTTATTCAAAGGATTCAGGACAACAAACATGAAGAAACAAACCAACAAAAAGAGAAAACTAGCAAAAAAGAATAGCACTATTAGGACAACTACGCCAACTAGAGTAACCGGCAATATTCACTCATAACATAGAACATAATTCATTTGGAGGAGTTTCAGAAAAGATAAACCTTCTACTTTGCCTAGTAGCTAAATTGGCTCAAGTATCTATGCTACTATTGGCTTCTCTAAAGCAATGTTGAAGGATGACAGCTCCATGATCTTGCAACATTTGAATCGAAGATTGAAACAATATTTCAGCTTGCCATTTATTGCATTTCCGAGATTGAAGAGCCATGATAGTAGATCACAAGTCTGCTTCAATAATCATGCATTCATCCTATTATATCCTCGGTCTGTGGCTTGATGGAGACCTTTGTAAATGGCCCACAATTCTGCCATGTCCTTGCTTCTCACAAAATTGGTTCTCATAATAGCTTTTGCAACATACATTGGAAACATTTCCATACACGTACTTATATGTTTTAATTCATGGGGAGATGTTGTTAATACATAACCGAAAAAGCTGTGAGGTATGGCGTCAAAAAATCAAAAAGTTGTGAGGTGGGTGTGAGGACAGAATTTGTGAGGAGGTGCTTTGTTGGATACTTTACCATTAATTGACTATGTGCCAACAGTCACTGCTTCTAATTGCAAGTTTTAATTGCCACCACTATAACCTACAAATCAATTATACATACCGGTAGCAGTTCGCCGACCAACACAAAGAAACTGTTGAGTGAGCTTTGGTGCTTGAGGGGTGCAAGTCAGGTGGGTTGGGTTGGGTTTAATTTTGATCCAGGCCTGACCCTAAGAATTGGGCTTAAGGCTCGAGCCCAGCCCAAGCCTGTGGTCACACCCAACTGTTCAACCTGAGCCCAATTTTATTTGAAATTTGATGCACTTGGATTAGGCTTGGGTAGTGATGCAAATGGATTAGATCATGATCCAATATGATTCTATTTTGTTGTATTTGGATATCCTCCCTAACCCCTTTGGATTTTTAGATCAGATTGGATAAGATAATAGGTTGGGATCATGATATATATTGCATTTTTCTAATATGCACTTATATTATTTATTTCTTTTATAAAAACTGAAGGGATGAGGGATCCATCATATGGATGGCTGAATCCTACAAGAAGGTTGGGCGAAATTTCAAAATTTTCTCTCTCCCATGTGGGAATCGCATTATCTATTTTAGAAAACTGTATTTTCAATGATCAATCTTGAAACCAAACCAGACCAGATCTAAAACCAAAAGGGAGAAGAGGGATATATTTGATACGGAGTAATGATAAACCCCCAATGAAAGTGTTCACGCCCAAGGAGAAATCCAAAGACTGCTTCCATCGAAGATGACACAGTGCAGGATGAAGCAGAATCAGTAGGACGGTTCTTCAGCAAGAACTAAATTCTTTAGCAAGAATGTGATGGAGGGCTGATGAGCACGACTTCAGATTACCTTTTCTATCAAATGATAATATCAAGAACCTTTCTTGATCACTCCCACAGGTCGAGATCGAACTTGTTTGACAGTTTATGTATGCCCTTAGCTTCAAATCTGATTTGAATTTGGTCTCTAAGAGTGGATAAGGCTAAAGGCCCAATCCTTTTACTAACTTCAATCTCAAATTCGCCCCATGGATGGGTGATCATATCAGCCCACCTCGAAATGGGATTTTGGCCCATTAAGTGTTCAATGTCTAATTACTTTCCAATCTGCTGCCCAGTTGGGCTTCTTTGTATGGCGTGGGACCCAAGCATTGATCTACACACCAGCCACATGGGTTCGGCCCAACCGAATTCACTGAAAAACTCAATGAACCCCTTGAGTCCATCATATGGACCCTATGGGCCCAACACTTACATTAAGTGGTCCCTGGGCCAAACCATCTTATAAAAACCCAGGGACTGTGGGCAGGTGCAAGATTAGCCCATCAGGTATTATCCTAAATGGTCTTACACTTAACCTCTCAGCCCTTAATGATCAAGCACTGCCCGACAAGAGAGGACCTCTCCCTCGGCTGCAAGGAACAGTGCCGCACACCCCTGTCACATGGATCCCGGGAATTAAAACCATTTGCAAACATTTTGAAACCGTACATATAAATATAAGTATGTTAATTTTGCAAAAACAAAATTCCAACGATTGAAATCAACTGCCGGTAGTTTGGTTTCCATCAAAGAGAGTGCATTCCCGATCATTACCCTTTGTCCGACAAAGTGGCTGATTTTGTCACTATGATCACCCACTCAGATGAATTCTCAAACTGCCCCAACATACCCAGGTTTTGATCCCCGCTAAGGATCTCATTGATTGGCATATCAAAAGCAACCTGATCCAGCACCTAGTGAAGTGTCATAATCGAGTCTAGGGGTCAGGTGTAACTTTCCAGTTTAGCCCATCTATCTCCAAGGTCCAGGGCAAGACTGGAAATCTGGTCCGGTTCAAAAATTCAAGTAATCCCATACTGCATGTGCCTCGGGTCTTATCCTGGTGGCTGAGACAGGCCATCCCAACACTTGGTGGCACACCAGCATCAGCCTTGGCAGGATAAATCTCCCCAGACTTATCCAACGGTTGTGAAAATTTAAAACTAACATGAATCTCTATAAATGTCCAGTTTTAGGGTTTTACATAGAATTAAACCAAACAACATGAATCAAACATGCACTTTATTTATTTCCACTAAATAACAAAAGTACATCAAATCAGATTGAAGCTAAGGGCATACATAAACTGTCTAACAGCTCCCATTTGCACTTAGGTCCAATTTGGTACAAGCCGGAGTCCCATACTTTCCACGTGTTTCTCAAACACCTTCTGTGTCAGTGGCTTAGTCAATGGGTCTGCCACATTGTCCGCTGATGCTACTTTCTGAATTAGGACGTCCCCTCTACCAACGATCTCCCGCAGTACATGGTACTTTCTCTCGATGTGCTTTGACTTCGAGTGGGCCCGAGGCTCTTTAGCTTGGGCGATCGCTCCATTGTTGTCACACAACAACGGGATGGGTGATGTGCTGGATGGAATCGCTCCCAATTCGTGTATGAACTTCTTCATCCACACAGCTTCCTTGGCAGCTTCACTTGCGGCAATGTACTCGGCCTCGGTTGTGGAGTCGGCAGTGGACCCCTGTTTGCTGCTTTTCTAGCAAACAGCACACGATCCTATCGTGAAAACATACCCAGATGTAGACTTTCTATCATCTGGATCCGACTGGAAATCGGCATCGGTATACCCTAGAACTTGCAAAGAACTACCATCGAATACTAGACAAAACTCTTTTGTCCTTCGAAGGTATTTGAGTATGTTCTTCACAACAGTCCAATGCTCCTACCCTGGGTTTGCCTGGAATCTGCTTACGACACTCACCGCCTGAGCTATGTCCGGGCGAGTGCACAACTTGGCATACATGATGCTCCCTACGGCTGAGGCATAAGGAACATCTCTCATGCTCTCAATCTCCTCAGAAGTCTTGGGAGACATCTTCTTGGAGAGAGTGACTCCGTACCTGAAAGGAACGTTTCCTTTCTTGGAGTTTTCCATGCTGTATCTTTTGACAATTTTGTCAATATAAGCAGCCTGGGATAATCCAATTATCCGCTTCGATCTATCTCTATAGAGTCAAAGACCCAGTATGTACGAAGCTTCTCCAAGATCTTTCATGGAGAACTGCTGTGATAGCCATACCTTGACCGAAGTCAACATTCCTACATTCCCGATGAGTAGGATATCGTCCACGTACAAGACCAAAAAGGTGATCTTATCCCCACTAGATTTCCTGTAAACACAGGGCTCATCCGGATTCTGCTCAAAGTCAAACGTTTTGACTGCAGAATCAAAACGGATGTTCCAACTCCTAGAAACCTGCTTAAGTCCATATATGGATCTATTAAGTTTACATACCATGTGTTCCTGACCAGCAGCAATGAAGCCTTGCGGCTGCTGCATGTAGATATCTTCACTAAGATCTCCATTCAGGAACACTGTTTTGACATCCATTTGCCAAATCTCATAGTCATGGTACGCTGCAACAGCTAGCAGGATCCTAATGGATTTAAGCATGGCCACGGGCGAAAAGGTTTCCTCATAGTCGATGCCTTTTTTTTGAGTATACCCTTTCGCCACCAAACGAGCTTTAAAGGTCTCAATCCTGCCATCGGGGCCATTCTTCCTCTTGTAGATCCATTTGCAACCAATTGCTTTTACCCCGGAGGGCGGATCCACTAGAGTCCAGACTCCATTGGTCTCCATTGAGTCTATCTCAGTTCTCATGGCCTCCACCCACTTCTGGGAGTCTATGTCTAACATAGCTTCCGCGTAAGTCACGGGATCCTCTTCACTAGTCAAGGCTTCCACCAGGTAACTATCCTGGTCATAACCATATCGGACTGGTGGTCTGGATACCCGGGTGGTTCTTCTAGGTTGGTCATTACCTGGATTTTGTGGGACATCTCCCACTGCTCCTGAGCTCTCCTCATCAAGAACTATTTCCTGACGATGGGTGTCTAGGATGTAATCGGATTCTAGGAATCGGGCGTTTCGACTGCAGAACACTTTCTGCTCACTTGGGTCATAGAATAGATAACCCACCGAATCCTTTGGGTAGCCTATAAACAGGCAACGACTGGTTTTAGATTCCAACTTGTCCGCACTTGTTCTTTTAACGTGTGCAGGACAACCCCAAATCTTCAAGTGTCTTACACTTGGCTTCCTTCCGGTCCAAAGCTCATATGGAGTTTTCGGAACTGATTTGGTTAGAACCCGATTCAGCACATAGATAGCAGTCTCTAATGCGTATCCCCAAAAGGATGTGGGTAATTGTGAGCGTACGAGAAGCGACCGGACCATGTCCAACAAGGTCCTATTCCTCCTCTCTGAAACACCGTTGAGTTGAGGTGTAGTAGGAGGAGCTAGTTGTGACACTATCCCATTGTCCCTTAAGTAGTCCCTAAATTCGTCAGAGAGATACTCGCCACCTCGATCTGATCGAAGGGCCTTAATTTCTCTCCCTAATTGTTTCTCGACTTCCTGTCTGAACTCTTTGAACTTTTCAAATGATTCAGACTTATGTCTCATTAGGTACACGTAACCATATCGTGAAAAATCATCTGTAAAGGTGATGAAATACACGTGTTGATTCCGTGTCCTAACACTCAGGGGACCACATACATCAGTATGTATTAGGTCAAGTGTGCCTGCAGATCTTTCAGGCTTACCGTCAAATGGCCGCTTAGACATCTTACCTTGAAGGCAAGGTTCACAAGTGGGAAGATTTTCTACGGTTAGAAAATCCAAAGGACCATCCTTTACCAGCCTTGTGATTCGGTCAATACCGATATGGCCAAGTCGGTAATGCCAGAGGCACGTGGGACTTACTGTATCACGATTCCTTTTCTTGGGATTTTCGACCGACGTAGTTTCGGTTTAGTTAGTTTCCAGAGAAGGATGTAGAACATAGAGACCGTTCTCTAGTTCCCCGCATGCGATGAATTTGTTATTTCGTTTAACAGTAATCATATTACTAAAATAAACAGTATATCCATCAGCACACAGTTTTGAAACAGAAATTAAATTTCTTCTCAAGTTCTGTACATAAAGACAATCTTTAAGTACAAGTATTCCTTCTTTAAAAACTAATTCTACGGTTCCTATTGCCGCAGCTGCAACACTTGCAGTCGTTCCCAAGAACAGTGTCACTTCACTTTCACTCAACCTTCTGCTAACTTTGAACCCCTGCAATGAGTTACACGCATGAGTTGAAGCCCCAAAGTCAACACACCAGGACACAGAAGTAACTAACATATTAGTTTCAATGACACAAGTTTCGATGTTACCTTTCTTAGATTCCAGGTAGGCAGGACAGTTCCTCTTCCAGTGGCCGGTCTGCTTGCAGAAGTGACAGACATCAGATGCCTTGTTCTTCTTCTGCTTCTTAGGTTTGGTAGCTTTTTTCTGAGGCTTCTTTGCCTTCTCTTTTTCTTGCCCGATTTGTTAGCTTCAGCAAGCATAATCACAGGCTCATCCTTCTTGAGCAAATCCTCAACTCTCTGCAACATATTGCTGAGTTCCTGGACGCTGACATTCAGCTTATTCATATTGTAGTTCATTGTGAACGCATTGAAGGAAGAGGGCAAAGAATTTAGGATGGCATCCACTTGCGTGCCAAGATCTAGCCCGGATCCAAGAGCTTCAAGTTCATTAATGTATCCCATCATGCGGAGACAATGGTCATGAACTTTCTTCCCTTTGGTCATCTGCGCGGTCATGAACAATTTCAGGACCTTCTGTCGAGTAGAATGGTTTTGCTCTTCATACATTGTTCTTAGACTGTGCAATATGTCATTGACTAGTTCGATCTGATCGAACTGCCTCTGTATTGAGTTGTCTAATGAGGCAATGACAAAGCAGCGGGCTAGGGAGTTCTTATCCTCCCAATCTTGGTAGTCCCTTCTACGGGCCTCAGAAGCCCTATCACCCGGACGTTCCGGGGCAGGATTTTTCACCACCTTGTCTAATTTTTCGGAAGTTAGGACCAGCATAAGATTTCTGTACCATTGTTATCGTCTAGAAGCTTTGCAAATTGACCGTTTGCCATTTTCTGATAAAACAGCAAAATCATTAGTCCACAACCTTAGTTTGATTCATGTTACCTACATAGATATGGCTTTTAATCTATGTTCCATTCCCATTTGTTCATCTCTGAGATTTCCCTCCTTTCTCAGTGACGGAGACGACGAAATGTCTCTGGAAATGTGGGAAATCACATGGGGTGCGTGAAGCCAACTGTTTCAGCTGCATAACCCCACCACCTTTCTGTGACGGATCATATCCACTCATCAAATGAGTTTCCCTTCGGCCTCTGTCAGACAAGGTTCAGAGTTGTTTTCAGGTAAACCTTTCTGTCTAGTGAGTGCACACCCATCATATTCAGGTTACGCCAAGGTACCGTGAGAGAGTTCCCATTTTCTGGTGAAGCCCCTCCCACATCGGTCTATGACGCCCCTATCATCTTATGAAACACTCTAACAGATCCAACAGCAAATGGATAGCCCAATTTTATGGTGCGTTTCCTCATTACTGAAGGACCCATCATTGTGCTAATGACGGAAGGCCTTTAGAGAGTCCATCATATGGATCTCCCTATCACATGCATTCATATTTGTAGGAGGGAACAAAATTACGCCCTAGTTTTAATTTAGGTCAAACCAGAGTGGCTCCCACTGACTTTCATAAAGTCAGATTTCTGGTGGGCCTTAATCGGCTAGGGGTTCCGTACGCATCCCTTTTCAGGGTTGTGGGGCCCACCAAGCAAAGAGGGGTCATCCAATGACCTTGAGGGACACCATGGCAATGATGTGCATTCAGCCATGGTGTGCGCAAGAGCCACTAACGAGTCTTCCTGGGCCAAGTACTTATGGCCCATGGTCGCAGCACATCAAACATCCAAACATCACATGTAAAGGAGGAATTGATCCAATCAATTAACTACTGTAAAGCCCATTGAATAGCCCATTTAAAATCTAAGTCATTAACAATTAATGTCTACTAGGTGTATGGGCTGAATCGCAGATAGCAGTTCGGCCCATACAGCTCATCTCACAATAATGGGCTTTTGTAGTTTTAACCCTTTAAAACTGGGCTTTACAGGTGGGCCGAATTAATCCCTGTAATTGAACATCAGATTTGGAACAGCAAGTGTGAGAAATATGGACTAAAAACAGTCCCTTTCGAATCCCAGATTCGGTCCAAACAGTTTTGATCCAATCTAGTCCAAGAGGATCCAAAACTGATTTTCAATTCAAGAATTAATTCATGAAAGATCTGAAATTAATAATTTTGATTTCAAACAATCACAAATCAATCTATGGACTGTTCGCACCACCTACAAAACAGAGGTTAATCACAAGGGTTGCAGTTTCACAAACTGCAAATCGCAGAAAACGATTTCTCCAACTGCAAATCTCTAGTGCCGCCTTCTTCTTCCTTCTTCTTTAATCAAGAAAAATAAAAAACAGAAATCATATTTCTATTAATTACATTCTTGATCAAATCCTATACATTTAGTCTAAAAAAAAAAATTTATTTACAGACCGAATTAAATGAAATAAATAGAAAAGAAAAAGGGTGCGCAGACCATCTGCGCCAAATCTGCACTGCAATCTCCAGGTTCGAACAATCCATTAAATAAAAAATAAATAAAGAACAATTCTAAATAGATTTTGGATTTAATAAAAATTAATTTCAGATCAATCGCCCTTAACAAGAAACAGTTTCTTGAAAAAGAAAACAATCTGCGCAAATCTTGAAAGAACACCTTCTATCCATCTGTGTAGGGTCAGATCTGATTTTCTTTTGGTTCAAGATTCGAACCTGTCTCTGATACCACTGAAAGAATGGTAGGATCCATCCAATGGACGCCATGAAGGTTGCGGAATGGGTGGGTGAATTTCAAAAATTTTCCTACCTTTTCTCAACTGGGAATCATATTCCCTAAATTTAGAATATAATATTCAAGGATCCTACTTGAACCATAATCAAATCAGATCTGTACCAAAAGACAAATGGGAGGAATGTACCTGATCCGGAGAAGCACTATCTCCCAAAGTTGGTGTTCACGCCCAAAGAATGCTCTAAGATCCGTTCCTGCTGAAGATGACACAGCTGTCGATGGAACAGAACCAGCAGGGTGCGTCCTACACACTGGATCCTTCACAAGAATCCTCTGAAAGTACTGAACACTGAATCTTTTTCAGTCTTTCTTGCAAGACTGATGTCAAGAACAGATTTCTTGACTTTATTTTCTAAATTGAGGGAATATGATTCCCAGTTGAGAGAAGGTAGGAAAATTTTTGAAATTCACCCACCCATTCCGCAACCTTCATGGCGTCCATTGGATGGATCCTACCATTCTTTCAGAACTGACAGGGGCGGCAAGAGTAGAAGGCAGGAGCAGTCAAACTGTAGATCCTTGTGATTTGCGAACCAAGAATTCTTGATCTGATTTCTTGTTGTTGTTATTGTATTTTGGAGGTTCGCCCTCCTCCTCTATTTATAGCCTTTAAAGAGAGGATCTCTTAATCTCATTAGGAGTTTCCTAATCCAAATCTTGTATTTGGATCTGGACTCTCTTTAAGAAATAAGGATAATCCCTTATCTTATCTGCAGATAAAGATCAACCTTCCTAATCAAATTAGGAGTTTCCTGATCCAAATATTTATTTGGATTTGGACTTTCTGAGTGGGTAGGGATAATCCCTTATCGTATATGCTGATCTAAATCCCAGAACTGCCCCTATTTAACTAATCTTATCAAGTCAGTTCGAATTGGGCTTTAGGCCCATTAAGTCTATGTGCTCACTTAACCTCCTAATCTACTGCCCAGTTGGCTATCCTTGTATGGCGTGGAACCCAAACATTGATCTACACATTAGCCACATGGGTTCTAAAAGAATGGTAAGATCCATCATATGGACACCAAAAGGGTGCAGAATGGGTGGGCGAATTTCAAAAATTTCTTACATTTCTTCCAACTGGGAATCATATTCCCTAAATTTAGAATACAGTATTCAAGGATCTGACTTGAACCAAATCTGAACCAAAAGAGAAGGGAAGGGATATACCTGATCCGGAGAAACAGTATCTCCCAATGTCGGTGTTCACGCCCAAAGAAACTCCCAAGAACCGCTCCCACTGAAGATGACACAGTGATAATGAAGCAGAACCAGCAGTGTTCGTCCCACGAACCAGGTCCTTCTGAAGAACTCGATGGAAGCAATGAGCACTGGCAGTAGATGGCGGCGGCTGCTAGAGGAGAGAGCTAGAGCAGAAGGTGGCGGATAGCTTTCTTCTCTCTAGGGTTTTCTCTGAGATCCTATCTCAAGATGCAGTGTGTTCTGCAAATACCCTTAAGGTTTGAATTCTTGTAATTCGATATTAGGGTTTCTCTTCTTTTCTTTGTGATTAAGAAACCTCCTAATCTCATTAGGAGTTATCATAATCCAAATGGTCTTACACTTAACCTCTCAGCCCATAATGATCAAACACTACCTGACAAGAGATGACCTTTCTTTCGGCTGCAAGGTATGCTGCAAGGTATAGTGCTGCACTCTCTACTCACATGGATCCCAGAAATTAAAACATTTTTGTAAACATTTTGAAAGCATAATATATATATATATATATATATATATATATATATATATACGTATATATCTTTATATAAATATATTTTGCAAAACAAATTTCAACGGTTGAAATCGATTGTCGACAATTTTGGTTTTCATCAGAGCGAGTGCATCCCCGATCATTCACTTTGTCCGACAAAGGGGTTGATCCTGTCACTATGATCACCTACTCAGGTGAATTCTCGGACTATCCCAACATACCCAGGTTTTGACCCTCTCTAAGGATCTCACTGATTGGCATATCAAAGACATCCCAATCTGACACCTAGTGTAGTATTATAATCGAGTATAGGGGTCAGGTGTAACATTCCAGTTTTGCCCATCTATCTCCAAGGTCCAGGGCAATACTGGAATTCTGGTTCGGTTCAGGGTTTCAAGAAAATCCACACTACATGCACCTCAGGTCTCACCCTAGCAGCTGAGACAAATCACCCCAACTAACTTGGCGGTACACCAATGTCAGCCTTGGGAGGATAAATCTCCCTAGATCTATCCAATGGTTGTGAAGATTCTAAACTAACACGAGTCTCATATGTGTCCAGTTTAAGGGTATTACACTGAAACACACCATAATAACATGAACCAAATATGTACTTTATTCATTTACAATAAATGCCATAATGTACATCATTTTGATTTGAGCTAAGGGCATACACTGTTTAACAAAAACATGTATATATATGATGAAAATTGTTGGAGAAATGCTTTGTATATTTTCTTTATATAAATGATTATATTTTTTTTTTAAATTTTCAGAAATTAAATTAGATCGGATCATATTTAGATATCTGACATCCTTAATGGATTCGAATTCGAATCAATGCATATGAGACCAATCAGATCAAATTTGAATATACCCCACCTCGAATCCGATCCAATCAGTTTGCATCCTTAGGCTTGGGCCTAGACTGGACTGGGGTTGGTCAATCAGTCCACATGAAAATCTAATGCAAATATATGTATATACATATGCATATATGTATATGCGTTGGATTTATTAAAAATGTATGCATAGTCAGGCTTGGATTAGATTAAGATAGGATTGGGTTCAGGGTACCTAAGGATTAGACCTGAACCTAGTCCAAAAATAAAAAAAAAACCAAACTTTTGATCGCAGGCCCAACTTGAAGATCGAAAATCTAAGCCCAATCCGTATAAAATTGTGATTGGATTGGTCTAAAATCAAATTGGTCCCGCCCAAATTGCACGACCAACCGGCAATTGATGCTTGCCGCCAGGCTGCTATTTGTACAAGTTTGATCGTTGAAGCCCATAAAACCAGTGATTACAATATTCCCACTTTCTCAGAATATCACCATGGAATTTTCAATGTTCCCATGCATATGCATATCCATATCCATATTTTGATAAATAGAATCAAATGGATATCCGTCAGTCCATTTGAATCAAATTCGAATGGGTGCGGTGAGATATGCGATAGATACACATTTTTTTTTTTTTTTTTTTTTTAAATCAGATATGCGACGGATTCGAGACGAATTTGGAAATCAAGATTCAAGAAGATTAATTTTTTCTAAACAAATTCGGATATCAAGATTTGTTTATCGAACCGTTTGCAGCCCTGAGTTGCCTAATTATTGCCCTTTTATTTAATAAGCCTAGCCTGGGTTTGACCGTTTGAGCTGAAAACTCAATACCAGTAAACCAGTAAACAATCTCTTCAAAAGGCGAGTTTTGGAGAAGGCAATTTCGGTCATTTCGTTTAGAGAAAACCCAAGTTGACCCACTCTCCCACTCTTCTGACTTCTCTCGCCAACTATCCAGTTTCTGTTTCACGGCATCGTCCAGGCTCCCAGTCCCCTCCGTCGTTTGTCGGTCCTTCTTATCTCAATATCTCCAAATATCCAGTCGTCCCGCCGGTGATTGCAGGTTTTGCGGTACCATCTATCCTCTTTCTAATTGTTTTATCCTTTTCGTGTCTATTCAGTTTTGTCGTGTCTCCTTCATAATCTGTTTCTGCTATGGCTGGTTTCATGGAGCAGCAGCTAAATCTGATCATGATGCTGAATTGAAGAGTCTCTGCATTCGTTAGATGTCTCTCGTGAGTTTCTCTTTGCAGGTATTTTTCTTTTATTATTATGTGTTATTTTCTTCCCATTTCATCAAACTTCAAAAACGTTGACAAAGGTAAGCAGTAAGCACTAAGTAGGATCTTTTTAAAATTTTTGGTTTAGTAATGAATTGATAAAGGGAAAATAGAAATCGCCTCTCCACTCTTTTTTTTTTTTTTCTATTTCCAAGAATGAACTTATCAAGTGGAGAAAGAGTTTATCTCTTCTATCGAAAAGATACAGAGGTTTTATAAAGAGAAACCCTGTTTTCTTTGGCAATTATGCAATATATATTCAAAGGTGAAGTGCCCTTAAGAAGACACAATTAAAACTTTAACTCTGTTTCGCTCGCTAGTTGAGTCGGTTTTACTCGCTCGGGGTACATTCAATCAATAATCTCATTCCGGTTCTTTCTTTTTTCAGAACATGCGGTATTTCTTCAGTGTCTTGCTGTTCACAGAGTGATTACAGGGAAGATGAAGGTCTCGTTGATGTTTCAATCTCCTGTAGTATTTGCCATTATTTGCAGCTGTATTTACCTCTTGTTTCTGGTCAGCAAATCTAATGGTCAAGCGACTACAGACCCAATTGAAGGTATCAATAGCAGAGCTCTCTCTATCATCTGGTGCTATTAAAGTGCGATAGTCCAAGCTGCATTGGATGATTAGTTAGTCCTTAGTCTACAGTTGAATCCATGCCAATAGATTGTAAGTAGAAATTGAAGGGTTGGGTCAGGAAAACAGTAGCTGTCACCTTCAGTTCGGAACCTCTAATGTTACTCTTTGATATCAATCTCTAGTATCACCCTTTATAGTCTTCCACGTCCCCTTTTCCTATGGCCAACTCCTCATATGCGCCTAATGGAGTTTGGTAAATACTAATCTAGCCCTGTCAATTATTGCCTAGCAGAGTTTGGTCGGTTTAGGTCTTCAATGATTATTTTTCTAATTTGTTATTGCTTTAACAATAGAGTCTATACTGATAAAAAAGGGTATATCATTTTTGAGGGTAACATAGTTTAAAGTATTTATCAGAATTTTGTTTAGTACTTTGCAAAATTGGAAGTTGTAATCACACCACTTTTCTTCAACCTTATTTTAAGGAGGTCAAAACCTTGCGTGTTGTATGATTTTGGTGTCACCATGGGACATTGGTGTCACCTTAGTGGGGAAGGTTCCTACGTCACCATGGGACACAGAGATCTTGAAAAGTTACCCAAACTAAAAAATAAGATCACCCCCAATTACATTGGAGTACATAGTTATGGCCTCCAGAAGTTTGCATACATATTTAGTGTGCAAACATGACCCGATTTTCAGATAATGTGGATTTGATGAGTGTGATTCACCTCTTAAAGATAGACAATTTCCAAGTGGATAAAAAATTGCATCCAGTTTTCAGACGCTCACTATTGGATAGACTAGGTTTTCAGATTTGATAAAAATTAGAAAAAACAGCAATGAAAACTGTATTGATGCAAGAAAAGGAGAGGAAGAAAAGAATAGGGGTGCCAAAGGTTCTAGCAGCTGCCCCCTTTAAACTCTTATGAACCCCTAAGAGGAATACTAAGATACTAACAACTTAGAAAATAAATATTAATAGATGAATCAATAAGCCAGAAACTAGAAAATTGCCACTCATGTAGGAATTTGAAGAATTGGACCAATTTTAAATCATTTGAGGATTATTTTCTAATATGTTAGTGTTTTAATAACATGCTAAGTCATCTAAGAGGGTCATAGTAGTTCAAAGAGTTTTTAGATGGTTTTTCAAAGTTTGGAAAGTTAAAGTTGAAATCGTCTTACTTATCTTTCGCTAGATAGGTTTCCAATTACTCATCCAACTGGATCAAGATCTTATGAGTCCCATGTGTTTTGAGAGAGTTATAGCTGTTTTACTAATAGGGTGTTAATCTGTTAAGGAATTTCAGTCTTGCTATTTTCTAGGTCTCTGTAGGTGTTGTTTTTGATTTGTTTGATTATAGTCAATTAAACAAAGTGTTATTAGGGTTGTTTTAGGTATTAAGAGTCCTTATTTGAGTTTTCTTGTAGTTTATTTATAGGTTTGCCTCTTGGTTTTGGAGTAATCAAAAGTTGTTTTGGATTAGTTTCCTAGTTGTGTTTGGAGTCTATTGTGGGAGTCTGAGTCCTGATGTTAAGTCTACCAAAAGAGTTAGTATACTTGAAATTTAGAAGAGTTTATTTGATGAATAAAAGCTTGATTTAGTAAATTCTGTTTGCAGTCATGGTTTCTTTCCCTTTTCCATGTTGCATTATTTTGGGTTTCTTTCTAATGTCTTCATGACATGTTTTGGTTTGCTTAATTAACAAATATTGTGTATGAGCACAGTGAAGGCTTTAAACTCTATCTTCCAACAATGGGGAATATCTGATGTTAGTTCATGGAATATAAGTGGAGAGCCTTGTAGTGGTGTTGCCATCCTTAACTCAACTAATATTGATGATACGGATTTCAACCCTGGGATTAAATGCAATTGTAGCTACAATAATGGATCAACTTGCCACATAACTCATTTGTATGTTTCTTTCTCTCTCTCAACTTGCATATTTTCTCTTTTCCTTTACTATCTCTTTGTTTTCGTTTTGAGGAATTTGTCTTACATGTTGTCTACATCTGCACCTCCATCTCCAACAAAAAAAGGGTTTTATTTGACTTACTTTTTCTGTTTTTCCAGGAAAGTTTATGAGAAAGATGTAAACTCAGTAATTCCGGAAGAGCTTGCCAACTTGACATATCTAACTTATCTGTATGTTTCTTCATTGTCCTACTATCTACTAAGATGTTTTTAGCAACTGGTGAGCTTGAATGTGGAATATCATAGCATGAAGAGAATGTTATCCTAGTATTCTTTTTTTCCTTTTCTATTTGATGACAAGAGAAGTTATTAATGATGAGTAAAAAGGATGAATATTATGATCATTTACTGAAGGCACTAAAGTCAGCCAAAGAAACAGACCTACAATCATATGGTCATACAACGAGGAAAGAAAGATACAAAATGGTCAAATTGTGAAGGTCTTGTGAACCAAATTGAGAGCAAGAAGAAAACAGAATTAGGGGTGTCTAGAATAGTTGACCCCCACCCCAAAGAGTCTCTTTTATATTAAAGAGATAAAAGATATGTACAGTTACAAGAATGCCCTTACAGGGCTGAATGATAAAAGAACAAATAAAATAATAAGAATACGATACTGTACAACAAGGACTACTCTAATAGTGTACATCAAGGTATATCTTCACACTCCCCCTCAAACTAATGCTTAGACATCAGCTTTAGTTTGCCTACAAGAATGAGGTGGTGACTTTTTGTCATGGCCTTGGTGAAGATGTCGGCAATCTGCATGTGAGAGGCTACATGAGGAAGAGATATAGAGCCTGCAACAAGGTCTCTAATAAAGTGACAATCCACCTCGATATGTTTAGTCCTCTCATGAAAGATTGGATTAGATGTGGTCTTGATAGCTGGTGTTGTCAGCATACAGAGGGATAGGAGTAGGAAGAGGAGTATCAAGATCAATGAAAAGAGACTTCAGCCAAACAATCTTGCTACATGCAGAAGACATAGCTCTATACTCGACTTCAACAGAAGACTTGGAGACAGTTTGTTGTTTCTTACACTTCCAGGAGATGAGAGAGATCCATGAAGACTTCAGTAGTGGATTGACGAGTGTCAAGGCAACCAACCCAATCGGCATCAACATAAACCCTCAATTGCATAGATGATGAGGAAGAGAAAAACAATCCCTTAGAGGTTGTGTCTCTAACATAACGGATGATGCGGCGAACATCAGTCATATGAGGTTGTTGCGGGGCAGAGACAAATTGACTGACGACCTGAACATATTAAATATCAGGCCTGGTCATAGTAAGATAGATCAAAGAGCCAACAAGATGATGGTACAAGGTAGCATCAGGAAGGATGGGGCCTTCGGATTTAGATAGCTTGACATTAAGCTCTAGGGGGGTATCAACATGTTTCTCATCTGTGATTCTGGCTAATTTGATGAGATCGGAGGCATATTTTTGTTGACAAATAAAATACCCTCGACTGTTACGATGAACCTCCAAAACCCAAGAAGTAAGTAAGAGGACCTAGGTCCTTCATGTGAAATGAGTTATGAAGTAAGGACTTCAGCTCACAAATGTGGTCATGATAATCCCCAGTTAGAAGCATGTCACCAACATACAATAGGAGGATAGTGATACCCTGGGGTCTTCTCTTAACAAAGAGGGAGTAGTAAGAGGAACTCTGATTATACCCAACACCCAGCTGCAACAACAACATCCCGGAAGTGCTCAAACCAAGTCCTGAGTGCTTGCTTCAGACCATATAGAGACTTCTTTAGGCGGCAGACATGTGAAGGATCACTGCAATATCCAGGCGGAGGTTTCAGCAGACTGTTTCCTTCAGTTCACCATGAAGAAAAACATTCTTCACATCAAATTGGTAAATAGTCCAGGAATGAACAATAGATATGACCATAAGAGCCCGAAGTGTGGTGATCTTAGCAACCGGGGCAAATGTTTCTTCATAATCAATCCCATATTCCCGACTGTATCCTTGGGCAACTAACTGGGCCTTATATCGATCAAGGGAACCATCTAACTTCTGTTTGATCGTATAGACCCATCCCAAGTATCATTCTCATGGAGGGCTTGAATTTCGGCATCCATGGCTTCTTTCCATTGAGAACTTCTAATGGATTTCTGATAAGGTCTAGGGATATCTGTGGAAGAAGTACAGCAGAAAAGGAACTATGGTTTGAAGGAAAACCATAGCAGTCAGGGGGTCGAGAAATACGGGTAAACAACGCAGTGGAATAATCGAACTACTATCTGAAATAGGAGGATCTTGGGTCAATCTTGGGTCAATGCCAACGACGCAGTGAAAAACCATATTTGTATTGGCTGCTTTTACCCAAAACGAAGTTGGAGTATGAGACTCTTGTAGTAATGTCCGCACAACACTAAGAATATGTCCATTCTTCTGTTCAGCCACACCATTCTATTGTGGAGTGTTGGGCAACTGCACTGAGACTGAATTCCATAAATTCTCAAGTAGGCCAGAAAGCCTCCATCTCTATGTTCTCCCCCTGAATCTAAGCGAAGGATAGTCACAATGCACTTGAATCGATTTTGCACCATAGTATGAAATAATTTAAATGCGCCAAAGACTTTTGATTTGTGTCGCAGAAAATAAATCCAAGTATATCTGGTACAATCATCTATAAACAATACAAAATATCTGTATCCCAATCGTGAAGTAATAGAACCAGACCAAACATCACTATTTGTTATCTCAAAAGGTTTAGTGGCATGCTCAGATGTATGAAGAAATGCTAAAACATGACTTTTACTCAAACAACACGTAGTGCAAGAAACATCAAAAGTATGAACAGGAGTTTTATTCTTAATCAAATCAGAGTCAAACAAAAATTTTAATTTTTGGGAATATGGATGACCCAACCGTTTATGTCATAAATCCCAAATATTATTTCTATAACTCAACAAAGAATCAGACAAAGAAGAACTAAGTAAAGCTGAGGATACTCCTGATTGAGATTTCTCAAACTCTAGTGCAAATAGACGGCCTAGCCTACGCCCCTTCTGTTGGACAGTTTTGTATGCCCTTAGCTTCAATCAGAATGATGTGCTTTATGAGTTTATTATAAATGAATAAAAGTGCATATTTGATTCATGTTCCCTTGGTATGTTTCTATGTAATACCCTTAAACTGGACACTTATTGAGACTCGTGTTAGTTTAGAATGTTCACAGCCAGTGGGTCGGTCTGGGGAGGCCTATCCTGATAAGGCTGACACTGTGGTGCCACCAAGTCGATTGGGGTGGCCTGTCTCAGCTGCCAGGGTGAGACCCTAGGCACATACAGTGTAGGATTAATTGAATCTTTGAACTGGACCAGATTTCCAGTATTGCCCTGGACCTTGGAGATTAATGGGAAAAACTAGAATGTTACACCCGACCCCTAGACTCGATTATGATATTGCACTGGGTGTTGGATTGGACTGTCTTTGATGTACCAATCAGTGAGATCCTTAGCGGGGGTCAAAACCTGGGTATGTTGGGACAGTCTGAGAATTCATCTAAGTGGGTGATCATAGTGACAGGATCAACCCCTTTGTTGGACAAAGGTAATGATCGGGGATGCGCTCTTACTGATGGAAACCAAGACTGCCGGCAACCGATTTCAATCGTTGAGATTTGTTTTGCAAAATATATTTTTATGAGATAAAAAGTATATATATTATGGTTTCTAAAATGTTTGCAAGAAGGTTTTAATTCCCGGGATCCATATAAGCAGAGAGTGCAACACTGTTCCTTGCAGCCGAGGGAGAGGTCCTCTCTTGTCGGGTAGTGTATGATCATTATGGGCTGAGAGGTTATGTGTAAGACCATTGAGGGTAATACCTGATGGGCTAATCTTGCATCTGCCCACAGTCCTTGGGTGTTACAAGGTGGCTTGGCCCAGGGACCACTTAGGGTAAGTGTTGGGCCCATAGAGCCCATTTGATGGGTTTTAGGGGGTGCACTGTCCATAACAGTGTATTCGGCCAGGCCTCGTAACAAAGGCTGGGCCGAACTCATGTGGCTGATGTGTAGATCAATGCTTGGGTCCCACGCCATACAAGGAAGCCCAATTGGGCAGCAGTTAGGAAGGTTAAGTAAGCACATAAGTTTAATGGGCGTAAAGCCCATTTCGAACTAGGCTATTTAATTAGTTAGCTATGGGGCAAATTCTGGGATGGATTAGTAGATAGGATAGAGTCTTGACTCTATCCACTCAGAGAGTCCAGATCTGAATGTGATTCAAATCTAGAAACCTCCTAATGAGATTAGGAGAAAGCTAATCTAATCTGTAGATAAGATAAGGGTTTATCCCTATCTTTTAGGAGCTGATCTTTTAGGTTAACAAAAGGAGGGGGCGGCAGCCTTTAGAAGACACACAATCAGATCCTCTTCAGAGCTGAAATCACAGAAGAAAGAATTAAGCAACCCTGCAGAATTCTTTCTTGCCGCCTCCCTGTTATTGCCGCCCTGTTTGCCAGTTCGATCTCCAGTTGTGGGAGAAGTCAAGATTTGATCTTGACATCAGTTCTTTGAGAAAGAATTGATAGGAAGCTGTGCTCACGTGCCATCCTGCTGATTCTTGCGAAGGACAGAGTTTTTGGAGAACACTACTGATTCTGCTCCATCCTACACTGCGCCATATTCCGTGGGAGCAGTCTTTGGATCCTTCCTTGGGCGTGAACACCTCCATTGGGAGATATCACTTCTCCGTATCAGGTATAATCCTCTCCTACTCCTTTTGGTTCAGATCTGGTTCAGTTTATGGTTCAAGATTGATCATTGAAAATATGATTTTCTAAATAGGGAATGCGATTCCCAGTTGAAGGGAGAGAAATTTTTGAAATTCGCCCCCTTATTCCGCAAGATATGGGTGTCCATACGATGGATTTCTCATCCCTTCACCTTCCCTTTCACCTTCCTAGTGTACCGGTCCTATATCAAGCAACCATCATGAGAAAAGGTGAGAACATTTCCTTTATTAACAAGTTGGCCAACAAAAATCAGATTAGTAGTAAGGTTTGGTACTAAGAGGGTTTTGGAGAGAGGGAAGAATCTAGATGGTGACAGTTTAAGGGACAAATCATTGCTACCAATGATGTCTAACTTTTCACCATTGGCAGTAATAATATGTTTATGGTGAGTTTTAGTGGAAGGATTTGGGTGATTGAGGTAGGCTCCTGTTATATGGTTGGTGGCACCTAAATCTATAATCCAAGCATGTGAAGGGGAAGAACAATAAGCAGAGAACTTACCAGACAAGCCAATGGCAGAGAAAGCAGAGGAAATAGTAGAAGATACCAATTGCCGGACCTTTTCTTCATCCATGACACCTATTGAATCGCCTTTCACTAAAGAATCACCCTTGGTGGATACAGTGTCTGTTGCTTGTCCATCTATTGACTGATAGGCCCGGGGCTGAGTCTTTTTCTGAGAACCCTTAGCTGGTCGGACTGGATAGTCTGGAATGATGTGACCATGTTGCTTGCAATAGGTGCACACATTCTTCTTATAGTGAGATGCAATGCATCCAAAACCTTACACTCACAACACTGGGTTTTGGAGAAGTCCTTGGAGGTTGTCTTCTTCCCTCCATGAGCAACAAAGGCTGTTTCAGCCCCATCTTCAGCCATCTTTCCATCAAACCCGATTGTAGTGAGAAGTCTAGTCTCTTCCCTCAGAAGTTCCCCTAAAACAAAATCCATATCTGGAAGTGTTCCCCTACTCAGAATGTTGGACTTGGTTATCTCATATTCAAGTCTAAGTCTCATCAAGAACTGAGTCACCTTTCTCTTCTCAAAGTGCTTCTGAAGATATTTCACACTTTACTGGATCCGAGGGTTCAATATGAACAATCTCATATTCAGCCCATAAATCAAGAAAACCAAAATAATATTCCTGTATCCTCCTATCTCCTTGGTTGTGGGAAAATATTTTTGATTCTATCTGATATCGTTTAGATACGTTGGACTGTTGATAAACTTTTTCCAGATACAAGTACATCTCATAGGTTGTTTTCATTCTCCTCATAGGTACAGATATATGATAATCAATAGAACTCAGAATCCAAGAAACAAACTTACCTGTTAGAGTGATCCGAATAGGGGTAGTTTAGTAATCTCATGTCAGTTAAGTACTTTGCTTATGTGGCTGTTTTATTAGAGTACTCTGCCCCACACTTAAGTGAGGGCAGTTTAGTCTTTGTAAGTGTAATTAGAACCTAATAAACATTAGGGGGTCGACTGACTGGGTGACTAATCAGTTTCGACTAAACCCTCCAGTTCTCTCTTTCTCTTGTCTTCTTCCTCATCTTCTTCTTCCTTCTTCACTGGTTCGGATTACTGTAGCTGCTCCAAAACATGGTATCAGAGCGAGGTTTTTGACCTGCTTCTGCTTGTAAAGCATCTCAGCTGTGTTCGTGACACCCTCTTCTTCGTTTCTGGTTAGTTAATGGAGAGAGCTGGTTCGCCCTAGGTCTGAGACATCACAGCTCGTTGCTCTCTGCTACACACAGTTTTCTTCATCAAGGAAGGTAATTTCAGCAGTGAATGGTTGGCTGATACTCTCAGAGGAAGGTTGGTTATTTAGTCCTTTTGTGTTGCTGGTATTTCTGGGTAGGAACCCTTTAAGAATCAATTAGTACTGATTAGAACCTAGAGAACTAGGTTCATTGTTGCCCTAAGAAGGGCTGTGTCTGTAGTAGCCGAATGGTGTAGGGCTGCTGTGAGTTGTTGAGTGGTGTTAGGGCTGCTGTAGGAGGCCGAGTGGTGTAAGGTGGAATGCAGTGACCTTGCCAAGCTCCTTGTGGTCGTGTAATGCCCTCTTAAGTGTGTTAAACAAGTCTGAACTGGGTGTAGCAGTTTGACTGTGTTGTGGTGCTTGTGATGCACATTTTTTTATTGAGTGGTTGTAAGAGGGACTACTGTTGTGTTGTGGTGCTTGTGATGCTTATGCGGGTCGTAGGTGTGTGAAGTCAGTAGTAGTGTGAAGAAGAACAAGTGTGTGCTCTCACTGTTGTGTGTAGGGGCTGCAATAGGTGCTGAAGTATCAAACTGTGAACAACATCAATCAGCTTGTAGCTGAGAAGTAAGGTTAGAGGCAACTGTGAAAGAGTACAATGGCAGCAATAGGAGATAGCTACAATGATCAGAAACCTAGTGTGGTAATTTCCTCCGACTACCTAGGGGTACAAATGACCTCAATTAAGCTGAATGGGGAGAACTATGTTCCATGGGCTAAATCAGTGGAAGTGTTTCTCAAGGCAAAGAAGAAAGTAAAGCATGTAAGAGATGAGAAGCCATCGGAGGACTCTCCAGGGTTTGATGATTGGAAACAAGAAGATGCTCAAATCATGACTTGGCTGTGGAATAGTATGGAACCCAAAATTAGTGCCAACTTCATGTTCCTTGATACGGCTAAGGATATATGGGAGCATGCTAAGAAGCTATATTCTGGACAAGATAACACAACAAGAGTGTATCAGCTTTATCAGGAGTATTTTGATTTACAACAAAGAACCAAAAGACTAGAAGAGTACTATGCCTGCATGAAGAATATAAGGAATGAACTCAATGTCTATCACCCCCTTACTCCAGATATTAAAGTTCAGCAACAGCAAAGGGAGCAACTAGATGTTACAAGATTTTTAATGGGGCTGAAGTCGGAATATGAACCAGTTAGAGCCCAAATATTGGGGGGCTCTACTCTTCCTACACTTGAGGAAGTATTCTCAAGGCTTCGTAGAATTTCTTTGGGACAGACAGAGAGCTCCACACAGTCTGATAGATCAGCACTTGTGACAGCTAGAGGGGTTGGACATAGTACAAGAGGGGGAGGTCATGCTCCCCGAGGAGGCCGTGGCAGTTCCATGATTAGTCGGGGTGGTCGTGACTCAGGGGGAGGCCGTGGCAGAGGGAAGAATACCACGTGATGG
Organism: Nelumbo nucifera; assembly: GCF_055504915.1. NCBI lineage: Eukaryota > Viridiplantae > Streptophyta > Magnoliopsida > Proteales > Nelumbonaceae > Nelumbo > Nelumbo nucifera. The sequence continues at coordinate 44,753,017 of NC_142655.1, forward strand.
GCTAATCATGACCCTCCCTCTAAATGGTAGAGAGGGACACACAGTGAATTTCTGTTATGATCTACATGACCCTCCCTCTAAATGGGCTAATCATGCTGTAGCAGGTGAGGTTGATATCAGTGACAGTAAATCGGCAGATCGAACTCCTCCCACATCTACATCTACCTCTGGGAGGGAAATGGTGAGCATACCACGTGATGAGTATGAACGGTTCCTTCAAACTACTTCACAGCATACCACTGCCACACTTGCTTAATCAGGTATTGCTTGCATGTCATCTAAAACCTCACCCTGGATTATTGACTCTGGAGCCTCAGATCATATGACCGGGACTCCAGGTGTGCTCTCTTCTCTTTCTGAAACCTCCACATCATAAACTGTTACACTTGAACTAACCTCCACATCACAAACCTCCACATCGTCGTGTGTCCTTCAGTCCAAGAGTTGAGAGTCGTATGTTGAGTTCTTTTTCTTTGGTTCATTCAGATGTTTGGGGTCCAATCAAAATAGAGTCTTATAATGGGTACAAGTATTTTGTTTCCTTTATTGATGATTGTTCAAGAATGACATGGATTTACTTAATGAAAGAAAGAAGTGAATTGTTTTCCATTTTTCGAAAATTCCATGCTGAAATACGCACACAATTTGGTGTTTCAATCAAAATTCTCCGTTCAGATAATGGTCGTGAATACTTTCTTACTTCATTTCAACAGTATTTAGAACAGCATGGCATTATTCATCAGACATCATGTGCATTCACCCCTCAACAAAATGGGGTAGCTGAACGGAAGAACCGTCAGCTTCTTGAAACCGCTCGGTCTATTCTTCACCACATGAATGTTCCTAAACGGTTTTGGAGTGATGCTGTACTCACTGCATGTTTTCTCATTAATTGGATGCCCTCCTTCATCCTTCATGGTCGGTCCCCCTTCTCTATCTTGTTTCCCACTTTATCTCCATTCCCATTAATTCCTCGTGTCTTTGGTTGTGTGTGCTTTGTCCACAATCTGAGCCCTGGAATAGACAAGCTAGATGTACGCTCAATTAAATGTGTCTTCCTTGGCTACTCACGGACTCAAAAAGGGTATAAGTGTTATAATCCCATTACCCAGAAGTGCTATGTCTGCCCTGATGTCACCTTTTTTGAGTCAGTTCCCTTCTTCTCAAGTCCGGAAGCGCCTTCGTCTCCACCCGCACTTCCTCTTCCTCTCCCTATCAGTGATCCAGTTCCAGATGCTATTGTTGGAGTAGACTCATCACCTCATCCCATGCAGATCACCACCGAACGTCCACCAATCCGGCAAGTGTATACACGTCGAACGACACTGGCCCCTCCTCCAGCTTCTACCTCATCTGCGGATCCTCTCATGGCTCCTATTGTTGAACCTTCAGACCTTGACCTACCCATTGCCTTACGGAAAGGTAAACGCAGTTCTACCCTCCATCCCATTTCCAATTTTGTTTCATTATCTCGTCTTTCTACATCACATCGCCAGTTTGTTTCCCTTTTGTCCTCTATTTCCATACCTAACAATGTTCAAGAAGCTCTCAGTTCACCTGATTGGCGGCAGGCAATGGAGGAGGAACTTTCTGCTCTTCAACATACTTAAACGTGGGAACTTACTACTCTCCCACCTGGTAAGCATGCTGTGGGCTGTAAATGGGTATATACTGTGAAATACTTGCTAGATGGTAGTGTGGAGCGTCTGAAGGCCAGACTTGTTGCTAAAGGTTACTCACAGTTGTATGGAGTGGACTACATGGAGACATTCTCTCCGGTGGCTAAGATTGGTTCTGTTCGTGTACTAATTTCCCTGGCAGTTATGTATGATTGGCCTCTGTTTCAGCTTGATATAAAGAATGCCTTCCTCCATGGTGACCTTGTGGAGGAGGTATATATGGAGCAACCACCTGGGTTTTTTGCTCAGGGGGAGGATGGTAAAGTATGCAGATTGAAGAAGGCAATTTATGGGTTGAAACAATCACCGCGTGCTTGGTTTGGGAAGTTCAGTGAAGTGGTGAAGAGTTTTGGAATGAAGCAGTGCCAGGTAGATCACTCCGTGTTCAGCTATGACTCAGAAGCTGGGAAGATTCTATTAGTGGTCTATGTGGATGATATTGTCATTACTGGCAGTGATAAATTGGGGATTGGCAAATTAAAAGGTATTTCTGCAAAATCATTTCCAAACAAAAGATCTTGGAACATTAAAGTATTTCTTAGGAATAGAGGTTGCCAGGTCAAAACAAGGTGTAAATCTGTGCCAAAGAAAATATATTCTTGATCTATTGGAAGAAACAAGACTGTTAGGTGCAAAACCGGTTGAGACCCCTATGGAACCAAATGTTAAGTTGAGCAATGATACAGGAGAAGTATTTGAAGATCCTGGAAGGTATAGACGACTAGTGGGGAAGCTGAACTATCTGACTATCACGAGACCCGACATATCCTTTGCAGTCAGTGTGGTGAGCCAATTCATGCAGAACCCTCGTATACCTCACTGGGATGCAATTCTTAGAATTGTGAGGTATCTGAAAGGAGCTCCAGGCCGTGGACTATTGTATAAAGTAGGAGGAAAACTTGAAGTAGTGGGGTATACAGATGCAGACTGGGCAGGCTCAGTGAATGATAGAAGATCTACTACGGGCTATTGCACATTTCTTGGAGGAAATCTTGTGACGTGGAAGAGTAAAAATCCGACGGTTGTGGCCAAAAGTAGTGCTGAAGCTGAGTATAGGGCCATGACACATACTACCTGTGAGTTAGTGTGGTTGAGGAATCTTCTACAAGAAATTGGGTTTCACATGGATAAACCTATGAGACTGTATTGTGACAACCAAGCTGCACTCCATATCTCATCCAATCCTGTATTTCATGAGAGAACAAAGCACATAGAGGTTGATTGCCACTTTGTGAGGGAGAAGGTCCTTGCTGGAGAGATAAACACAGAACATGTGGGCTCGAATGATCAATGGGCAGATTTGTTTACAAAAGCTCTAAACTCAGGGAAAGTGAACCAATCTATGTAACAAGCTGGGATTATATGACATATATTCTCCAGCTTGAGGGGGAGTGTTAGAGTGAGCCGAATAGGGGTAGTTTAGTAATCTCATGTCAGTTATGTACTTTGCTTATGTGGCTGTTTTATTAGAGTGCTCTGCCCCACACTTAAGTGAGGGCAGTTTAGTCTTTGTAAGTGTAATTAGAACCTAATAAACATTAGGGGGTCGACTAACTGGGTGACTAATCAGTTTCGACTAAACCCTCCAGTTCTCTCTTTCTCTTGTCTTCTTCCTCATCTTCTTCTTCCTTCTTCACTGGTTCGGATTACTGTAGCTGCTCCAAAACATTACCATTATCCAACTTCCATTGTTGTAAAGCCTTGGCCTCGGTCTCAGCTGGTTTAGTGACCGTTTCATTCAGATATCCTTCTAAACCTTTCCCTTCAACATAAAAGTCAAAATGGAACTTCCACATTCCATAGTTCTGTCCATTCATCTTCACAGGAATGATATCACCTCTGTCTGAAGCCATTACAGCAAGAAAATAGCACAAAATAGGGTTCGGTTGAAGTTTAAAGGAACTAGACTGAAGTAAAACTTGATAAAAAACGAGTGAAATAAGCTGTAATCGAATCCAAGAGAGTCAAAAACTAAGAAAGAAACCCCTTACTTTCACTGGAGATTGTTCAATATTCAATAGAAGAAGAAAACTGAACACACAATCCAGAAAAGGAAAGTCCAGATCTCTCTCAAAACTTCACAGATCTCAGTAAAACTTTCAGAGTATGTTGAGAAGTGCTAGGCGACAACTCCTTTCAAATCTTGCTGCAAACGGATGTCAAACGAGAGAGATCCAATAAAATCTCTCTCTCTGGATGCGCAGAAAACAGAAAAAAAGGTTCCTGGAAAGATCAAAACAGTCCAAGACCAATTGGCAGAGATGCAAGTTCTCAATGGATCAAGAAAACAAGGTGGATCAAAGAGAAAGAAGATCAAAGGGCAGCCTGCTCTAATACCATGTGAACCAAATTGAGAGCAAGAAGAAAACAGAATTAGGGGTGTCTAGAATAGTTGACCCCCACTCTAAAGAGTCTCTTTTATATTAAAGAGATAAACGATGTGTACAGTTACAAGAATGCCCTTACAGGGCTGAATGATAAAAAGAACAAATAAAATAATATGAATACGATACTGTACAACAAGGACTACTCTAATAGTGTACATCAAGGTATATCTTCACAGGTCTACAATCATGGTCACATATCTTCCTCTGGCTTAGTTTCACTTTTCCACACCACTCCCCAATCCACTTGCCTAGCACCATCGACCACTCTTTGCAACCATAACAAAGTTCTATCGTTAACAACGATTGTACCTTAGCTGCTTTCCCTTATCTTCAAACTGGTTCTTCTTCCTTCCTTGCATATTTCTAGTAGGAAGCTCTTGACTTCAATGTCCAGTCTAGCTCTCCAATGTGATGTTCGCTGAAACCTTTCCACTCTCATTCCTCTTTTGTGATAAACAGTGGAATTTTCTATAGACATGAACACAATCTCAAAAGCATTGCTCCATTTTTCATTAGAGAAATGTTTGACAAAGAGTCATTTAATAGCCAAGGGAGTGGCTATCACAAATCTGACTTCCCACTCAGTATGGGGATGCCCCACTAATTTCCATATGTTTTTTATCATTGAAAGCAAAACATGATAGGATCTCCTACAACCTTTTTGATGATACATCACCACATTAGGATCTCCTTCTCTTACCAAATTTCTTAGGGTTAAAAACTTTAGCCACACAAATTCCTTGCACAATTGCTGTTATCTCCACTAATATGGAATTACCTTGGCCAGGAGGTCTTGAGAAATATCGCTAGTATGTTCCCATAGGAGTCCGTAAAGGTTCCTTCTATGCCCGAAGGTCATGGATTGCCTCTGCTACAGCTATCAAAGTTCATCATCATTGCACTCTCTATGGGTGGAGGCTGTTAGGCATGGAAAATGAATTTTTTATTTTTTATTTTTTATGAGAAGTTGCCACCAAACCTAGCTTTTAACAATATCTTCAATAGAGAGTTTCAAAAAACCTTGATGTAACCCAATGTGCCACCCTTATTGCAATGCCATTAACAATGGTGCATTTATTTATTTTTTTGTTCTTGGTCCTGTTATAAAAAACTTGTTTGTAGGGTATTACCATCACGTTTGTATTTGGTCTGTCCTCTTAATAAAGGGCATTTTTGTAGTTGTAAATATGTTTTCCCTAATCAATAAAACATTGCCCTTTGGGGGGTGGGGTATGTTAATCTATGTGAGAGAGAGAAGACAGGGAGAAAGCCAAGAGTTTAGATCTGTTAGGGTTGATCAATATGATTGAACCAACCTAGAAAGAAAGAATTTATATTAAGATGTGGATGGACAAGATTTTTCTTACAAAAGAAATAAAGGTACAGTGTTCTACAAGATAGAACACTACTGTACATGCTTACTAGTTTACAATAAAGAAAAATTAAAATTACAGAACTACCTGTTGTACAGGAAGAAGAGAGGAGAGAAGAGACAAGAGGACTGAGAGCCTCTAAAAGATACTGCATGCCGGCACAGTATGTTATATTTATACTAGGGCGACAACAATTAAACATAAAGAGAAGTAAAAGTACAATAGTACCCCTGCGGTACTATACATATGAAAAATAACATCTGTTAACACTACCCTCTATCTTCTCTACACTCTCCCTCAAATTGATGTTAGGGAACAAGCATTAGTTTGTCCATAAGAAAATTATGCTGGGCTTTGGTCATAGCTTTGCTGAAGAGATCTGCAAGCTACAATCCTGAGGAGACATGTGGGAGAGAGATGTGACCCGCAAGAAGAAGGTTACGAATGAAGTGACAATCCACCTCAATATGTTTAGTATGCTCATGAAATACCTGGTTGGATGCAATCTTGATGTGATTGCACTCATGTCAGCAAACAAAGGGATGGTGGATGAGTGATCAATGTCCATATTATGAAGTAGAGCCTTGAGCCAAACTATTTCACTACATACAGAGGACATTGCTCTATACTCTACTTCAGTAGATGACTTGGAAACCGTTTGTTGTTTCTTGCATTTCCAAAAAATCAGAGAATCACCACAAAATATACACCAGCCAATAGTCGAACGACAAGTGTCAGGGCAACTTGCCCAATTAGCATATGCATAAGCTCGGAGCTGAGTAAAGGAAGAAGATGAGAAAAATAAGCCATGAGACAACGTTCCTTTGACATAACGAATGATCCAGAGAACTGCAGAAAAATGGGGCTGATGTGGAGCAGATACAAACTGACTCACGAGCTGGACAGCATAAGAAATATCCAGTCTAGTCATAGTCAAGTAGATAAACTACCTACAAGCTATCGATATAAAGTAGCATAAGGAAGGAGCTCACCCTCATCCTTATTCAACTTACGGTTGAGCTCCAAAGGTGTACCCATTTGTTCACTATTAGTCAAATGAGCTAGTGCAACTAAATCAGAGGCATATTTCTGGTGGTTGACAAAATAACCTGAGGACATCACTGAATTTCAAGGCCAAGAAAATAGGTGATTGCCCCAAGGTCTTTCATTTTGAAGGAGTTGCTGAGAAGGAGCTTCAAGTTATTAATACCATCCATATCATCTCCGGTGATAAGGATATCATCAACAAATACTAGGAGGAGAGTCAACCCTTGTGCTTGCTTGAGGGTAAAAAGAGAGTAATCTGAAGCACTTTACTGAAAACCAACCTCCAACACCACTGTACAGAAGCGGTCAAACCAAGCTTGTGGAGCTTGTTTAAGACCGTATAATGATTTCTTTAGTTTACACACCAAAAGAGGATTCTCACAGTATCCAGGAGGTGGTTTCATATAGACTGTTTCTTGTAAATGCCCATGGAGGAAGGCATTCTTGACATCCATTTGATGAACTGTCCATTGTCCACAAAACAACCTGTGTATTCTCAGTTTTCCATTGTTTCAGTCCTTTGACGTCACTAGCATTGGGTATGGATGTGGAACTATCAATATAGCCCCACATACCCTTTCCTTCAACAAAATATTGGAAGTGAAACTTCCAAAGTGCATAGTTGCTTCCATCAAATTTGACTAAGATAATTTCACTCTTTTCAAGACCCATGTTGAGTAAAACAAAACGCAAAACTAGCCAAAGTGAGCAATACAAATTGAGAACCAATTGAAGAAAGTCAAAAAATAAGAGAAGAAACCTCTTATAGTCGAGAGAAGGTGTCCAAAGCACAGCAAGACTGAGATCTGAAAGCACAATCCAAAAAAGGAAAGACTGATTGCCGCTGCCTAGAAGAGATGTATAGATCTCTGTCAATCCTTCTCCGAACTCGATGAAACATTTAGAATATGCAGAAAAGGGCCAAGTGGCACTTCCTTTCAAGTTTTACCACAAAAGGCGGCCTTTCAAGAGAGATCCAATGAGATTTCTCTTGCTGGTTGCATAGAACAAAGAAGACTGGTTCTTGGATTGATCAAAACAATGCAGAACCAATCTCAGAAGAGAAGAGACCTCAAACAGTCCAAAGGAAAAGGAGATGAATCAGAGAAAACCCTCAAACCCATGTTAATCTGTGTGAGAGAGAGAATACAGGGAGAAAGCCAAGAGTTCAGATCTGTTAGGGTTGATTAGTATGATCGAACCAACCTAGAAAGAAAGAATTTATATTAAGAAGTGAATGGACAAGATTGTCCTTACAAAAGAAATAAATGTACAGTGCTGTACAAGACAGAACACTAATGTACATGCTTACTAGTTTACAATAAAGAAAAATTAAAATTACAGAACTACCCTCCATCTTCTCTACAGGGTATTCACATGGTATCAGAGACATGAAGATTTCATCTGCACTTGAAAAACAAGAAGTCTCTTGTATTGGTTACTCTTTCTCTCTCCAGCAGCTTCTTGAACCAGGTATTGTGGGAGTTTTGAATCAGTATGTAACCAAGTTTCAGATGGATGTTTAATCTAAGGTATTTTGAGGGATGTAATACATATTTTTCTTGGATTTTTTGATCTCTTTCTGGATCTGAAAGTTCTGATACTTAGGTAAGCAAGAAATTAATTTTTTTTGCTGAATAGCAAGAAATTGGAATTAAAGAGGGACAGTTCTGATCTTCCCTCTTTTTTCTTTAATCTGGCAGAGTTTGGGCAAGGGAACCTAGATTCCCCTTCCATTTTCAGGGACCTTTTGGACTGTTAGGAATTCTGTTCATTAGTCTTTGGTAAAGGGGTATATCAGATTCTCTGTGTTTCTCCTGGTCTTTATTACTTAGTCATCTAGGAGATGCCTGGTTCGTTAGTTTTTAGGACCTTTGTGTTCTGAAAGAGAGTACATGATCTCTCTAATCATGTTAAATTTCATGCATTATATTGTGTCATTTTTCTTTTGTTCTCTTCTGTTCCTTTTGAGAGAATAATTGGTCTTATATTTTGTTTGTAATTCTGTAAGCTTAGGTTCACAAACATGAGATGTCTGGTTCCTTAGTTTTTTAGGACCTTTGTGTTCTGAAAGAGGGTATATGATCTCTCTAATCATGCTAATTCCATGCATCATAGTGTGTCATTTTTCTTTTGTTCTTTCTGTTCCTTTTGAGAGAATAGTTGGTCTTATATTTTGTTTGTAATTCTGTAAGCTTAGGTTCACAAACATGGTTTAAATGTTATGATATACCTGTTTGCTCCACTTATTTTGTTCCTACTTCTATGTTACCATTCTTGCAGGAATTTGGATAGGAACTACTTCACAGGATCCATGCCTACTTTCCTCGGCCAGTTATCAGCAATGCAAAACTTGTGAGTCATTTTTTTAAGAAGAAAATTTTACACGGTGAAATTCACTCTATAACATTAGAAAGAGTTAAAAGAAAGATGTTAAAGTACATATTTTTCAATTTAGCATGCGTGTGGTGAGCTTCCAAGTGCTTCAAATATTGAAGATGTAACCACATTTCCTTTTTCTCTCATTTTAAAGATAATGGTTAAGAGACATGATCTTCATTTACTCTTACAAAAAATTTTGATGGTTTTCATCTCCAGGAAATTTCAACATGATAACCTGGATATGTAATTTTGAGCAGTGGTGGAATATATACTTTTTGAAAATATATTTGGCCTTAGGATATTTCGGAGAAATATCATTAGCACTACTCCTGTTCATTCCTTTAGCGGATTTTTTTTCTCAAATCTTCCTTTAGGATTTCGATCAAAGACTAGAAAATGAAACAAAACGAGGTTTCTGATCCTGCCCATCACTTCCCCTAAATCCTGTATCCTTGGTTGTGTCATGTAATGTAGATGTCTTGAGTCTCAGCTTTCTCTTCATATAACTCTCCTCCCTCCCCAATGGAGAAGTTGAACGGTTGACCATGTACTTTTTTGTGTTTTCTGGGGGTGGCAAGGTGATTTGGTTGTTTCATATTGTATGTGGGCTTTAAGCTGTAGAATTCACTTAGTTGAGTCATATTAAAATGGTATATAGATACTTTTTTTTTTCCCAGGGATGTTTTGATATGATAAAAGGTTGATCCTAGTCATTATGAAATACTTAAACCTGAGGTCAATCTATGTAGCTAAGAAGAAACTGAAGAGTGGAGGCAACAAGAAGCTGATAGAAGTTGAGGAAAGCAGCTGAAGGAGGTCAACAAGTTGATGACAAGCAGCTGACAAATGTTACTTGCTTGTGAAGATATTAGTCTGTCCAAGTGTTTATATACTCTCTGCTCTAATCTTTGAGATAATAAAATTTGAGTACTTGAGTCCATGACTTCGGTGGCTGATTTGTAAACACAGAGTTGTTCTAGTTTTTCCTCTCACTCTGCTCTCATTCCCTCTCTCTAGTTTCCTTATTTCTACAGACGTATCACCCTAAAGAAGATATTTTAAGTCTTGGAAAAAGTGGATTAATCTATAAATGGACTAGAAATTTGTTCATAAGCTATTACCCAGATATAGGGGTGCAAGTTAGATGCCTGATCAGAAGAATTTACATTGCATTGGGCCTAGTTCATTCATATTTTAACCACTACTCAACCCAAGCCCACCCAAGTTGTATCCCTATCCAATGCAAATAGGACATGGGTGAAAAAGGTTTCGTATATGAAATCTACATTGAAAATTTAAGTATTTTGCATGATAAGACACTTATGTTAAGGTATCCTGGTATCATTGTGCAAGAGCCATGGATATGCTTGACACCATTGGCTAGCATGAATGGGTATGCAAAGCAGTCACCCTGTGAAACAGTCTCATATGCACCCTGATGTGTGAAACAGTACTACAGTTAACAGCATATGGCTGGATTGATGTTGGGGAACACGCTTGGACCTGAGAGAGATGCTTGGTCCAGTACCAAGTTTCCTTGTTCCTTTCTTGTACCCACTTGTGCTGATCTGGCATAATTAATTGAAATACCTTTTTGACAAAAGATATTCCTACACTAATCATGTCCTTGCTTTTCTCATGACACCCTAAAGGCGGGAGAAGAGCAACTATAGAAAAGGGTTAATTGAGAAACTTTGGAGGCAAGAGTTTGTATCTGACTTCGAACCCTTAGAATATTAAGAATACTCAGATACTTGCAGAAGTATCAGAGCCTTCATCACCACTTTCCTTTCTCAGAGGAGGATCACATTCTCCTCCCCTATCTCTCAGTTCAGCAAAGCCCTAACTACCCCATTCTCCAGATCAGGAGTCTCTGCCTTTTCTCCCGATCCAATCTCATCACTACCTGCAGCTAACTTTCAGAAACTCCACAGACCATTGCTACTTCATCACCTTACATTAAGAACCTCTGGTTGTTTTTCTGATCTCAACCCTTTCCAGCTCCAATCTCATCACTACCTGCAACATTCACTCCATCACCTTACACATTGTTCATTACTAAAAACTTCAAGTTTTCACAAATCCTTGCTTGAAACATTAATTTTTGTGAATTTTCTATAGTTTTTATTTATGACCTGTATTTGACCATACTTAGACAATTTTCCATCTTGGTTCTGCATTAAATTGATACTAGAGAACTTGTTCGTTAAACTCCACAACCACCTTATGTCAATTTGGTATTAAGAAATTATTCCTACATCTCTCTCTCTCTTCCCTCCCTCCCTCCCAACCCTGAATCCCATTTATTATTTGATACTAATAACTGGCTGGACCAAACCAAACCTAAGTCATGTTCCATTTATTTGATTGTGTAATATTTTATAATATTCTTTTCATTCATTTGCTCTATCTCTCTCTCTCTCTCTTACACTCTCTTATTTTAAGTTCACATGGTGTGACTTAATGTCTTAAAATAGATAACAGGTCAATTCTTACCTGCTATCCCTTGGGGCTTAGCATGCTAGGCATGATAGCCCAAGCTGGCTTAGTTCTCTTTATTTCTTATGCTTGGTTAGACCTGTTTACCTTTTTCTTGTGGGTATGGACCTAGGGAATGCATTAATAACAAATCAAAGCAGGTTTTAAAAAAATTGAAAAAGACAAGGGAATTAGATGAGGAGGCCTTGAGTGCTTCAGAGGAGGATAGAAAAGAGAGATGGAAGATTAAGAGAGAATTAGAGGGCATCTTGAGGAAAGAAGAGATATCTTGGAGGCAAAAATCCAGGTGCAAATGGCTAGTGGAAGGGGATGGCAATACAAAAGTAAAAAAATGGCAATACAAAATTCTTCTATTCCTTGGCAAGTGGGAGAAGGAAAAAAAATCATTTACAATTTAGTGGTTGGGGTAGTACCAATAGCTAAAGTAGCAGTTTGGGAAGTGGAGGAAGGGGATAGAGAAACAAAATGATTTGTAGACCCAGTCAGATGGACTGAGGCTCCAGAATTTATAACCCAAGATCTAGAAGAAGATGTAAGACAAGTTATACTTGACTTAGTTAGGGTAGTGAAGATAGATGAAGTTTTTCATACTCTTCATGGGTAATGGATATCATCTCCTTCTCCTTTCCAGAATTCAAGGCAGAGGAGTCATTTTTTTTTGAAGAATAAAAATAAAATTTCCTGAGAAAAGGAAAAAGAACACAATAAGAAGGTGATAAGACATCACCCGAAGAGGAAACACACCCAAAGAACTCAACAAAGACCTCAAAAAGCCCCATACTAAAACCCAAAAAACCACTTAAGTAACAAAACTTTAAGATTCACCCAATCAACCTCAAGCAAAGACGAGGGAAAAAACCCAAGAGGAATCCCCGTGAAAGCATATACAACCAACACAACCTCTGATAAAAAACGCAATCCCTCCTTGCACAACAACTGAGGCCTTGATCTTCCTCCATGAGCTCATCCTCCTGGCTTGGATCATCTTTGTCCCAAATCTTGTCTCCTTCCTGATGAACTTTTTTGTTCAACTTCTCTTCCCATCTCCTCCTTTCAAACTCCTCAAAGACTCTTCTAGCAAACTCCTCACCACCCCAGAAAAACAAACCCAGGCTCTTACCAATCATGACCTCTCTATCCACCTATTTCCGGAGAGCCACACACCCTGATCTAGTGTCATTGCCATCATTATTTTTCATCATCCCACTCGGACCAGAATAAGAGTCAAGACCACTCATTTTGTTCTCCTGTTTCTTCTTACTCAAAGCAGAGTCAACACCACTCATTTAGGCAGTCATCAAGGTTCACACCTGTTCCACCAATAATCCTCTGCTTACTGCTCTTATCATACTTGGTGATCACCCGAATCCACCTTTCTCCCTTTCTCTTTCTAATTCCAGACGAAACACTTCTATTCAGTGTCCCACTTCTTTTGAAATTTGGTCTGTTAAGACCTAAGACCTTTCTCTTGTTAATCTATCCTCCCTGCTCTGATTTTTCTTCCTTCCATTAAATAGATCAATGCTGCAAGCTTGAGCTTCATTTGAAACTCCAATTGGACGAGATGCAAACTTTAGGCAAGTACCTTGAACTAAGGAAGATGGTGATAGATGTGAATCACAATCTTTAATGAGACCCACTTGGCCATGTAATACTTCACACGGAACCAGTTAAGCCACATGCTCAGAACCTCGAGACATCCTGTTGGGTCACTCAAAGGCCTTTCCATTCGAGTCACGCGATTATTTAAATAATCACCTAACCTGATTTAGTTGTATGACAGTCCTCTCCAACTAAAGCACAATTGGCCCATGTAGATGGTGGGTCATGTAAATCATAACTGAAGTTTGTTGTGTGTCCTTCACATCCAGAATGGACACACTCACTATACCACGTCCTCCAATGCCTTGACCTCTAACAGCCCCCTGCATCACTACCACCTCCATGACCATCTCTAACAATACCACCTTTGCCACACAGACCACCCATAGTTGTCAAGGCATCTAGGTGATTCTTAGTCGCTTAGTCTCCTAGGTGGGCACCTATGTGATGCCCAGGCCATAAGAATTTCATAAAATAAAAATACTAAATTTTTCTTAATTCCCTAGTTTTATATACCTTTCAACAGGAATATTAACTAAGAAAAGCATTTTCTTTTTTAAGAACATTATAAGTCTTTCAAAACATGACAAATCAACATATCCAGGACAAGGGTAGAGCTGCAGCAGCTGCTGTAGTATATAATCCCTTTACTTATATTCTTTATTCCCTTTTATTTTGTCCTTAAAACCCTTGGATCTTTTTAAATTTGAATAGTATAACTTTAAAACAACATACAAATGACATATGTAGTATATAATAGAATGTATCAGACCATTAGCATACATATTAGTAACATATGGCAATATGAATGATCAGTTATTTAAAAGGCGTGCCTAGGTGCATAGGCGAGGCATATTTTATGGTATGCGCTTCACCTAGCCCCTAGTCCCAACACTTTCAAAAGGTGTGCAACTGGTGCACCTTGCGCTTCAGTCCAGGCACACGCCTTTCGAAATTTTGTGACTTCTTTAATTTTTTTTCTGTTTTTTATGCTTAGCGGCTGGGCCAGGGCGTCCACCCCTGAGCCCCCAATCAAGCCCCTTGATGCAAGCCTAAACAAGTCCATATTAGGGTCTTAAATTGTTAATCCCTATGAAAAAGATTTTATAACTTTAATTGTCTTTTTAAAAATATCTTTTATTAAGATGAATGAGCAACATTAGCAAATATGGGGTTTTCGGAGCTTTGAAGAGGCGAGAAAAGTTATAAAAGATACATAAAGTTATAAAATCTTTTTACATGGGCTGGGCTTGGATTTTCGGTCATCGGGGTGGGCATGGGCCCATGAAGTCAGGATTTTTTAATTTTTGGGCTGGGCCCAAGCCTAGGTAGCCCGAACCTGGCCCAAGCCCAGTGGTCCAACTATACTCATTCATACATACATATGTATATATGTAAAATTTTCATACATATTTACATATATACATATATATATATATATATATGTAAAATTTTCATACATATTTACATATGTACATACATATATATATATATATATATATCTATACTACTTATAAAAGAGCGAATGCCCTTTTTTTCTTTTATTTGATGTTTTTACCCTTTTGTCTAAGCATATAACGAGTATAAAGAGGGTATATATGTTCTTTATTCTCACTTTAGAAACTACCCACTTATAACCATTCAAAAACTACCAGGGTATTGGAACCATGAATTATAACTGTTCAGAAACTGCCCACATAATACCTTAATTAATTTTTGGATAAATAAATTATAAAAAATGATCATAAATTATAAATAGCTTTATCTTAGAGATATTGCCACGTGCAAATGCACGTACACGTTTACTAGTACATACATACATACATACATATTTTGCTTACATACATACATACATACCTATACATATTTTGCTTACATATTTACCTATATACATAAACACATATATATGTGTATAATTTTAGAGTGGGTTCATTGACCAACCTGAGCTCGACCCGGGCCCATGCCCAACCTGAGTGCATCAAATTATAGTGGGGGCTGTGCTCGGGTTGGGAAGATCAGGCTTGACCTTGGGCTCGGGCCTTAAGCCCAAATTTTAGGGCCGAGCCTGGGTTGACCATAAACTCGGCTAAACCCTCCCAACTCGCACCTCTAGATATCATCTACTTCAAACCCTTGGAATGCTTCCATTGTTTTTATCCATTGGATAACCCTGTACATTGTACCCTCCAATAATATCTTCCTTGGACCTGCCCCTTTTCTTAAAAATTCTTTTGTTTCTTTCTTCCCAAAGTGTCCAGATAGTCACTGCCCTGGCTTCCTTCCATAAATTTTCTCCCCTCTTCTTTGGTTGCAAGACACCAAGGCTAAAACAAGTTTGTCTAAGGGTGAGTCCGACCATTTGCTTTTTGTTGAGTTGGGTCGATTTCAAGTTATTGGGCCCAGTCATTTATTTTTTATTTTTAAGTTGTTAAGTTATGAAGTTATTGGGCTTTAGGCTCATTAGTTTATGTTTTTAAGTTGTGACTGTTCAGCTACTTAAAGTAGCCGCCCTACTAAGAGCAATCTTGTAATCTTTCATTATTTTACTCTAAGTATATGATTCAAAGAGGGGTTGGCAGCCAGATCTATTCAATTCTGGCGATATCCCACTCTCTTTTCTTCTCTACTATTGAAACCTTTCAACTTCTTCTCTTTTCGTCACAAGGCATTCATCTAAAACTGTAATCAGCAACTTCTACTTTGTATCAGAGCAGGCCGAAGGTTTCTTGAGCTGCTCTATCATGCAGCCCTAGATCGGCCGACTGCATGGTGATTTGAGAGGTTGATCGAAGATCTCAGGTAAGCCCAGTTTTTGGATTTTTTGGTGGATCTGTTTTGCCTTGTAGTTGGTCTAGGGTTTTTCATCAAATTTAGGAAGAACTGGAGAAAGGGGGAGAGTCCTGGTTTTGTAGGACTCTTCAATTTTGACCTAGGAAGTGGCGCCCTAATTTTTTAGGGTTCCTTGGAGTTTTCTGAAGAGGGTAGTTCAAGTCCTACCTTTTTTGGAGGTCTTTGGAGAGAGCGGCTGCCTCTTCTCTCTCTTTTCCCGTTCTGTAGAAAGGGAATCTTTTGTGGGAGGATCATCTGGGGTACCAGAAGGGTGTTGTGGTACCTGAAGGGATTTATTTCATATTCTTCCATCTTAAAGTGACCTTCTAACCCTATTTTGAGAATTATGGAGGGTAAAGGAGCTGAAAACAAACCCGAGAGTGAAATGAGACCAGTGAGAGGAGGTGTCGGAGACCTTTTTGGGGTTGGGACCATCACTACAGTTAAGTTAGATGGTACAAACTATTTAAAAAGGTCACAATTTGCAAAGATGGCCATTGGTGATCGTGGGAAGTTGGGGTATATCACTGGTAAGGAAGTGAAACCCGAGACTAACAGTTCCCGGTGGGTACAAGAAAATTATATGGTAATGACTTGGTTGTGTAATTCGATGTTGCCTCATATAAGTAAAAATTTTTTGTGGGCAAATACAACCAAGGAAACATGGGATGGGTTTGCAGAAACTTACTCACAGAGTGAAAATGTTGCTAGGACCTATCAGTTGAGGAATCAGATTATTGCTACTAGGCAGGGGGATAGACCTATTGCTGTTTATTTTTCAGCCCTTGAAACCCTGTGGCAGGAGATTGACCACTGGAGATAGTTGTTTGGGAAACCACCAAGGATGCAGTTGCCTACCAGAAGCTCTTAGAGAAGTATAGAGTCTTTGGATTTCTTGCTGGTCTTAATCCCGAATATGATATTGCAAGGCAACATATCCTTTCTAGGGACAATGTTACACTCTCTCAGGCATATGCCTTTGTATCAGGGGAAGAGAGTAGGAGGAATGTGATGATGAAGAATTCTGGTTTTGAACAATCAGCCGTGGTCAGTATTGTGAAACCTAAACAGAGTGGAGACCGGGGTGGCAGTGAAATTAGGAAGGAAGATAATAAGGATTTGCTTTGTGATTACTATAAGAAGCCTAAACACATAAGAGATACTTGCTGGAAGCTTCACCCTCATTTTGTGCCGAATAGACTTGAAAACAAGAAGGGAAATGCTAACATGGCAGTCACTGATGACATACCTGGCCCCCCTACTACAACTACTTTGGAGTTTGTTGCAGCTGCTGTAGTGAGGGCCGAACTTGAGAGGTATGGGTAGTTCCTAAATCAGCGAGATACAGTCAGCCCTAATCCAGTAACGGGTGGACAGATAGGTACAGGTGGTTCTGGTGGAGCACATTCTACTTCCTTTGCTCATACAAGTAGTTCACATGCCACTACAAACTATGTTTCTACTACAGATAAGGAGGGATCTCCTTCGAGTATAGATTTTGGAGCCTCAGAGCACATGACCCATAGTTCTACTATTTTTTCTTCTTACCAACTTTGTTCTGGTAGAGACAGAGTCTCCATAGCGGATGAATCTCAAGTTCCCATTGCTGGAAAGGGGTCTGTCAAGATTACTGGTTTCATTTCCCTAACCTCTGCCCTTTATGTTCCCAAATTGAGTACTAACTTGTTATCTGTTAGTAGTTTGACTAAGAACTTGAATTGCTCAGTGATTTTTTTCTCCTGGTCATTGTGTTTTGCAGGATCTGGATTCAAAGAGGACGATTGGGAGTGGTCGTGAAGTGAATGGAATCTACCTCCTGAATGTGCTTCCTCATCATCAGGGTCATCATGTTAGCAGGGATATTGAGTCAGAGTCTGTGAGTCAGATTGTGCTTTGGCATAATCGTTTGGGTCATATGTCTTTTTCTTCTTTGTGTTTCTTATTTCCAAAGCTATTTGAGTCTGTTAATTTGTCCAGTTTAGAGTGTGAAGGTTGTTAGCTTGGAAAACATTGTAGACATTCCTTTAAAGCTAGTAATAAAAGGTGTTCATCTGCTTTTGATGTGTAGGGACCATACTATCCTTCTATGGGTGGCTATCGATATTTCCTTTTATTTGTGGATGATTTTTCTTGGTATTCTTGGATTTACTTAATGAGTTCTCGTGATGAGGTACCATCCTTGGTTTGGCAATTTCATCAGATGGTGCTAACACAGTTTGGGGTACAAGTGAAGGTATTTAGATCAGACAATGCCAAGGAATATTTTGAAAAGAACCTTGCTTCGTATCTGTTAGAGTATGGATTTATCCATCAGAGTAGTTGTTCTTACAGTCCACAGTAGAATGTTGCAGAGAGGAAGAACAAACACATTGTTGAGATTGCAAGAAGCATGATGACCTACTGTTCCAATTCGGTTTTGGGGTGATGCAGTTCTCACAGCAGTCTTCCTGATTAATAGGGTGCCCTCTCGTATACTTGGATTCAACACCCCATTCAGCCTCCTTTTTCCTAAGGGGGAGATGTTCCACATTCCTCTCAAGGTGTTTGGGTGTGTTTGCTTTGCACATGTTCTTGGTCCTCACCGCTCGAAGCTCGATCCAAAGGCAAAGAAGTGTGTTTTTCTTGGGTATACAGAAAATCAGAAAGGTACTTCTGCTACGATCCAGTCTCTAGGAGTCGGTATGTTACTATGGATGTCACCTTTTTTGAGTCCACATCCTTTTTCTCAAAGGATCCTTCACAGGGGGAGTGTTTTGGGGAAGTGAGTGAGCAGTCTTTTCCTCTTCCAGTTCCAGTTCCTATGTCTGATCCTCCTATGTCACCTATCTTACCACCTCCCTTGTGTCCTGCTTCTCAGCGTTACGATAGCGACTTCATAGGGAGGTTGATTCCACTGCAGAAGAACTCACATCACTTCCTATCGGTTCCTTGAAGACTCTAGATTCGGCTGATATGGACTTAGGTATTCCTCTTGATCCCTCTAATGTTTCAGTTCCTATTGATTCTACTAATCCCATTACAGATGACCTGGACCTGCCTATTGCACTCAGAAAAGGGGAGAGAAAGTGCACTGCTCATTTATTTCATATTACCTATCCTACAGTGGACTTTCTCCTTTCTATCGTGCTTTCCTTTCTTCTCTTGACTCTGTGTTTATACCTAAGGGTGTCAGTGAGGCTCTCTCCAAACCTGAGTGGAAGACAGATATGTAGGAAGAGATGGAAGCCTTAATTAAGAATCAAACATGGGAAATTGTGGATCTACTAGAGGGCAAGGAGATTGTTGGATGCAGATGTGTTTATACAATTAAATACAAGGCAGATGGAAGCATAGAAAGGTATAAGGCCAGACTGGTTGCCAAAGGGTACACCCAAACTTATGGCATTGATTACTTAGAGACCTTTGCACCAGTTGCAAAGATGAACTATGTTCAGATCCTTTTCTCTCTTGCTGCCACCTACTCTTGGCTCCTGTTTCAACTTGATGTAAAAAATGCTTTTCTGAATGGAGATTTGCAAGAAGAAGTGTATGTTGGATCTTTCTGTTGGTTTCTATAGTGATGCTGAAAAAGGGATGGTATGCAGACTGAAGAAGTCACTTTATGGTTTAAAACAGTCTCCCAGAGCATGGTTTGACAGGTTCAGGAAGGCCATGATTGCTTTTGGCTACACTCAGACTCAATCAGACTATACTTTGTTTGTGAAGCGGAGGGGGCCCTTGGTGTCAGTCCTGATTGTTTATGTGGATGATATTGTTGTCACAGGAAATGACGTAAGTGAGATTGACAGTTTGAAGAAGAATCTACATAGAGAATTTGAAATTAAGGATCTTGGGGAGCTGAGGTACTTCTTGGGCATTGAGGTTGCAAGATCAAAACATGAAATTTTTATTTCTTAGAGGAAGTATGTTCTGGACCTTTTACAAGAAATAGGGAAGCTTGGAACAAACGCTGCCAATACTCCTTTTGATCAGAATCATAGAATTAATGCATCAGTAGGTGAGCTGGTAAAGGACATTGCGAGATATCAGAGACTTGTGGGGCGACTGCTATATTTATGTATGACAAGACCAGATATTTCCTATGTAGTGAGTGTGGTGAGTCAATACATGCATGCCCCCTGAGTCCAACATTGGGAGACTGTTGACAGGATTCTTGCTTATCTGAAGGGACACCCAAGCAAAGGCATACTATTTGCTGACTATGGACAGTTGAAGCTAGAGGCTTATACAGATGCTGATTGGGCAAGATGCCTTGATGACAGGAGATTTACATCAGGAGTCTGCACTATATTTATGTATGACAAGACCAGATATTTCCTATGCAGTGAGTGTGGTGAGTCAATACATGCATGCCCCATGAGTCCAACATTGGGAGACTGTTGATAGGATTCTTGCTTATCTGAAGGGACACCCAAGCAGAGGCATACTATTTGCTGACTATGGACAGTTGAAGCTAGAGGCTTATACAGATGCTGATTGGGCAGGATGCCTTGATGACAGGAGATTTACATCAGGAGTCTGCACTCTTGTTGGGGGTAATCTAGTCTCGTGGAAAAGTAAGAAATAGACAGTTGTGGCAAGATCAAGTGCAGAAGCTGAATACAGAGCCATGGCACGTGGAGTTTCAGAGCTTCTCTGGATCCCCTCCTTGTTAGGAGAGATTGGTGTTGAGGCAGAAGAGCCTATGATTCTGTACTGTGATAATCAGGCAGCAATTAACATTGCCCACAACCCAGTTCAGCATGACAGGACAAAGCACATTGAAGTGGATAGACATTTCATAAGAGAAAGAGTGACTTTAGGGGAAGTTTGTCTTCCATACATTGCTTTTGATTTGCAGTTTGCTGATGTTCTCATAAAAGGTGTTGCAAGGAACAAACTGGAGCATGATTTACGCAAGTTGGGAATGTGTGACATTTACTTCAACTTGAGGGGGAGTGTTGAGTTGGGCCGATTTCAAGTTATTGGGCCCAGTCATTTATTTTTGATTTTTAAGTTGTTAAGTTAGGAAGTTATTGGGCTTTAGGCCCATTAGTTTATGTTTTTAAGTTGTGACTGGTCAGCTACTTAAAGTAGCCGCCCTACTAAGGGTATTTTTGTAATCTTTCATTATTTTATTTTAAGTATATAATTCAAAGAGGGGTTGGTGGCCAGATCTATTCAATTCTGGCGACATCCCACTCTCTTTTCTTCTCCTTTCTTCTTCTCTACTACTGAAACCTTTCAACTTCTTCTCTTTTCTTCACAAGGCATTCATCTAAAACTGTAATCAGCAACTTCTACTCTTTTCAAAGTTTGTATGATTCTTTTATTCAATATTTTAGAGAAGGGAATGGTGTGGAAGATATACTAGCTAAACTTTCTTGTGATCACGAGGCCAATAAACTATTCGAAAGCATTGGGGATGTGCCTTCCCAAATAAACCAAGCAATTATCCTTGATGGCCTTGGCATTCCTTATATTTAACGGACATAATTATCTTGTTTTGTTTTTCTTTTTAATGAAATTTCAGACTTGTCTTGTTATAATATGAACTGGAATTTCATCTTGTATAGAATCTCTTTGGATTATTACTAATAAAATTTATGGTGGCTACCCTCCATTGGGTAGGGATGTGCTACCAACAAAACACTACCAACCCTGTCCCAACTGGCCACTGCAGCCTCACATTGGGAACATCTTCCTTGTCATTCATGGGAACATCTCCCGATGTATGGCTGCAATGGCTGGTTAGGATGCTGTTGGCACCGTGTGTTGGTAGCTGATCCCAACTACCCTGGGGCTTAAAACTATAAAAAGTTAAAAAGAAAGACCCATATCAACAGAGGAGATAATTGCAATCTCACATAGAATTGAAGGTCACAAATACTAGATGTTTCAGGACCTCCCTTTTTCTATTAGATGAGGTTTTTGGAGAGAGTGGGGCAAACAGATATTTGAAGATAAAGTATGACCAAGATGTAAACTAGCTTCTAACATAGGATCATGGTTGTTGATTGGGCACTATCACATTCAGAGTTTAAAAAATTGAGGAAGGATTTTGGTCTAACTTATGGGCATCTTAGAATGTATAACATGGGAACATAATGTTGGATGGGAGTTGCTTTGCTTTTTCTAGTTAGTAATAATGCATTTCATTATGGTGAAAACTCTTCACAAAATTTGTAACCTCTTTTCCTTTTAATTTAATGAAAATACTACTTAGTATAAAACATTCTTTTATATATTAACGGTTATCTTGGACAAGCTTATGAAATAATTATAACTGATACTCCGTTTGTTATATACCATTTTCTATTTTAATATTTACTTTTCATTATCCTAGGTCACTTGCAATCAATGCGTTATCTGGAAGCATTCCCAAGGCGATCGGAAACCTCAAGGACCTGATTTCTCTGTAAGTTATCCCCATATATATATTTTTTTTCTGTATCTACGTGTTTGTTTTCTAAAACTAAAAATGAAAAAACAATTGAAGTTGATAACCTAGGAATAGGAAAGTTCCCAATTTGACTACAGCTGCAACTTGAATGCATGGTGCTGGATTTAGGAGCAACCAGGGTGAACTCAATGACCTCAAACTTTGGTTCTACCTAAGGTCAAATCCCAAATAGGCCAATTCAAGCCCAGCATGAACCACATACAACATTAATCAGGCTGGATTTGGGTGGGATTAGTTGGGTTTGGTTGGGTTGGTTGTGCATGAAATTTCTTTTCCTCATGTTTTGCACTTCTTCCAGTCATGAAAGATCTAGTCTTTTTTAGAAACAAAATAAAAGAAAAATACATAAAGATTTCATTACATAAAACATATAAATATAATGTACATAGCTTCAAAAAGATCCATATACATAACATGCATAATGTATATCTGTGTTTGTACACATTTGTGTATGGGTTTGGATCTTGGTTGATTATATAGTTTAGATGTACATGCTAGTGTAAATATGTAGTGTACACTTATTTATATAACATGCACAATATCAGGTTGAGTTGGGTGGGATCATATGCCATGCTAAAAAGTACAGATGAATAAAAGAGCTTAGATTTATTGGTAAATGAGATGATTATATGCTAACATTGTGTTTTGTATAGGTCTTTTAGCTCAAATAATTTCTCTGGAGCACTTCCTTCTCAACTTGGGAATCTAGTCAAACTTGAAGAATTGTAAGTATTAATCATGTGCATGTACATATGTTGTATTCTTGAGAAAGAGAAATATGAATCTGATTTCCTACTGTGAGGTTTTTCAATGAGTCTAGCATTATGTATCTCGGATCTCTCTTGAGGGTACTAATGTGCTTGAGGCCTGTACTCAGGAATTCAGGCTTTGCCAAGCCAACTGTTGTACCAATTTAAATCCTTGAGGAAATTGTCTTAACCCACTTGTTAAATGGCAATAATGGTAAAATTTGGCATGCATATACTTGGTTGGGCTTAAACTTTGTTGGTGAATAGCCTAACAAAACTTGCTGCTGGTTGTTTTGTTTATAGCCTTTGTATTTCATGTGAGTATGTCTCAAGCATGAGCATACTTATCAATGATAGTTAAGAAGTATCAGCTGTTTTTCCAATCACAATTATGCATTAAAATATGCATTGCATTTTTTATATCTCCAAATTCCACTACAGTATTCAATAAGAAGATTAAGGAAAAAACTGACAGAATGAAAGAATGACCAAGAAAATTTGGACTTGAGTTTAATTCTTTCTTTCTCAACTTCACAGGTACATAGACAGTTCTGGAGTAAGTGGAGAGATCCCTACGTCATTTGGTAGCCTAGTAAACATGCGGATTATGTAAGACATTGTAATTATTACTAGCTTATTTAATTAATAGTGTTTTGTTTTCCTTGAATGAGTGGTGACATACCTTTTGATGCATGATTGTTTTTGTTGGAAAACCTTTTTCTATGTCAGGTGGGCTTCAGATAATAATTTTACAGGAAAGATACCTGACTTCATTGGGAACTGGACGAAGCTTACTGAATTGTAATCTAAGATGATTTTGTCTTTGGATACATCTTTGTACTGTTTATAGGGTATTAGTAGTATACGTTCCTTTACCTCATATGCTTCTTTTATTTACATTGAACTGCATTTCACTGATAACGTTAATCTTTTTGCAGGAGATTTCAAGGGAATTCTTTTCAAGGTCCAATACCGGCTAGCTTTTCTAACTTGACTTTATTAACAGATCTGTGAGTGTTTTAGTCATTCTAAAATCCGGCTGCTTCTTACACATGATTTAGTTTACTAACTGTGTGATACTATTATATAGGAGAATAAGTGAATTATCTAATGTCAGTTCTACGTTGGATTTCATTAAAGATATGAAGGCTTTAACCACATTGTAAGAAATTCTCCTAATCCATGCAATATATACTTATTTATTTAATGCATGTTTCGTAACTGACATTAACACTTATTCTATAAAGAGTTTTGAGAAACAATATGATATCTGGTACCATCCCATCAAACATCGGAGAGTATGAAAAGTTGCAACGATTGTAAGTAATTACTTTCTCCATAATGATACATATTCTTGTTAATAATCTTACAGCAATCATTCCTGTTAAGAGAGAAAGGAGAAATGAAGAAATAAAAGAAGGGAAGTAACATTGGTGAATCATGTTCTAATTTCAGTTTTTTGAGTTGATATGCAGGGATTTAAGTTTCAACAATCTAACTGGCCAGATTCCAAGCTCTCTATTCAATTTGAGTTCTCTCTCTCACTTGTAGGGTTATCTCTTCCCTCACTTATATGTAAGAGGGAGGCTTTCCCTAGCCCTTGTTGGAGATTACTTTTTCCCTAAACTTAGCATTTGATTATTGCAATGAACAGGTTTCTCGGGAACAATAGTTTATTTGGTGCTCTTCCTTCTCAAAAGAGTTCAAGTCTTCTCAATATGTATGTTCTTATGGCCAATGGCATTTAACTTTGTAGAATGATTTGGGCACTTCCCACTTTTGGCATATAGGAAAGCCTCTTATCATTAGTTCAAACATATGGTGTTTAAAAGACATAATAAAAAGGAAAGAGCCCTATAATGAATTTTATCATTATAAACTTCTTTATCTTTTCACCAGGGATACACCCATGTTTTGGAAAATGGTATTAATGCCAACTAGTTTCTTTGGTGAAGTTTACCTAGTCAAATGACTTGTATACTTTTATACCAATTAGTTTCTTTGGTAAAATTTACCTAGTCAAATGACCTGTATACTTTAATACTAAATATGCAAAACTATAAATCTAACTACTACTTTCACTTATTGTGTTACACTGCCTTGATCCGGAAATTCTCCTTTAGTGAAAACCATCAAATGATGCATTAGGGTTTCTGCACTTAAAGCACTTGCTATTTGATTAAGCCTATATAATGTCATTATTTTGAAGAAGCTGTACTTGTTTTGCTTAAATGTGTTCTAATTATTATTATTATTATTTTTGGTAACAGTGATTTGTCATATAACCAACTCTCAGGAAGCTTTCCTTCATGGGTGACATCAGACCTACAACTGTATGTATGAAGAAGCTCAAGAATATCCTTTTACTATTTAAATTTAAGTAAAATATATTGTGTTATTAGATGTTGTTTTACAGGTTTAGCACTAGAATCCTCTTTTTTCTCTTATAATGAGGTAGAATATATTTTAGAAGCTTGCAATGGATGCTAATAGTTTTACTATTAATTTGGTGGAAGATGACACAATACAAGTAATTTTAGTTAAAAGGTACCTGATGTTGGTTTAATCAACTTAGTTAAACAGAATTGCACAGATGATGGGCTGAATGGGCCTTAGTTTCTTTCTTTTATTTAGTTTTGTTTATGTTTTATGTTTATGAGTAGTGGGCCTTAGTTATGGGCCTGTTTTCTTATTTTTAATTATTGTTTCAGTGCTGGCCTCCCTAACTAAGGGTAGTCATGTAATTGTGTTCACATTACAAATAAAGAATAAAAGATTACTTTGGGGGACTGGAGAGATGTTCAAATTATTCTCTTCCTTTTTTCCTTTCTTCCATTTCTTCCTCCATTGTTTCTCTCTCTTCCATCTTCTTCAATCTTCTTCTTCTCTTCTATTTTCTATTTTGTTTCAGATTGGCAGGCATATAGTTGTCAAATTACTCTCGACAAGACCCCCCCTTTCAACTAATGTTGGTCTTCTCTTAATTCTTGATAGAATTGCTGAGATTTGTCTTATTTCTGAAATGGTGTTTCTTTTTGTTTTGTGGCTTTACATTTCTGTAATCAAGAGGGGGTGACATCTTGTCACCTAGTTATGATGTACTATTTTTCCTTTTAGCAATAAAATTTCTTTTTATTTATCTTAAAAAAAATCAGTTAAAAGAAATAAAAGATGGTTAACAGGCCCATGTGGACAAGGCCCATTAACACTAACATAACAAATAAGAGAAAAAGAAACAAAGTAAAGCACTAGGGCCCATCTGGACCAGTTTCTCTACGAGAAGAAAAGAAGAGGAAACAGAAGAGAGGTTACGGGACAAGAGGGTGTGTTACTGTTAACCCCCAAAACATTTCATTTTATACTAAAGAAAATAATTACATTAATGTCCATATATGGATGCCCAAAATACAATTATGTTTTAGTGCTAGCCGCCCTACTAAGGGTATTCATGTAATTGTCCTCACATTACAATTAAAGAATAAAAGATAATTATGGGGGACGAGAGAGATTTTCGAATTATTCTCTTCCTTCTTCCCTTTCTTCCATTTTCTTCTTCCTCCATTGTTTTTCTCTCTTCCATCTTCTTCTCTTCTATTTTCTATTTTATTTCAGATTATTACAGATGGGATCTACAACTAGAATCTATTCCAAAATCCTTATTCTTTCTTTTTTGTTAGTAGTATGAGTGATACCATTGATGTTAATGCAATTTCCTTTGTTTTGAAATGTGTAGGAATTTGGTGGCAAACAACTTTATATTTGATAGTTCAAATATCAGGTGAGATTATGTTGTATTCATACAAAATCTAAAACCATTGCCTAAACAGTGGCATGGTTTCTAAAAAAAAATTCCACCTTATCTTGTACTATATCCCTTCCACTTTTATTCTTCTAGGATATCTTTTGTGTTTACTACCAAAGATTATAACACTATCATTGTACACAGCATTTTTCCAATGCTAAATTGTCTTCAGCGAAATTTCCCATGCAATAGAGCGTCTCCACGCTGTAAGTCACACTCCTCTCTCTCCCCCTCCCCCACCTCTCTCTCATAATAGCTTACTTGTGTCAGTTTATAATTATTTCTTCTTTTGTATATTAAACTTTATATGCTATAATATCTTCCCTTTCAGATTTAGGACATTTACTTAAATAAGCTTGTAAAAACTTGCATATTATATAAGATAGTCTCCTAACCAAGTCAAATGTAGAGGCCCTCTAGATGCCATGTAGGAACCCTATTACTGATTTTACTAAGATACTTGGAAAATCTAAATAAATCAAGGAAAATTTCAAAAAATATGGATTTGTTAAAACCATGGTTTGCAATACCAGTGAGATTATATCAGTGAGATTTGATGAATCCCCCTCAAAATCTTCCCATTTTTCTAGGGGCAAGGGCAATACATAATTTTCCAAGAATCTTTTTCCCTAATATCTCTGACATATTGCTGATATGTTGGCAGTGTTTCAAATTTCATTAACAAAACTATGCATTTAAGACTTAAAATTTTAGAATATTATTTTTTGTTAGGAATTTTAAAATATTATTAAAATCTTTCCAATATTTTATTTAGAATCATTATAATTTTTCAAAGGAGAAATGGAGATTTGGTGATTAGATAATTGGTTTACTATTCTGATATGATTCACTTACCAAGTCTTTATAATTCAAAAGAAAAAGTAAAAAGAGGCCTAAAACTACAAAAAATGATTATCTAATCAAAATGTATACTAACAAAAAAGAAAAAAAAATCAAAATAGAAAGTAAATGTCATATGTAATGAAGAGAAGATGAATATGTGATTAAAAGGGAGACAGAGAGAAAGATACCTATTTAAGTTTCTTAATCTTCTCTTATTTAATTTATATAGTTGTTTGCTATGGTTTTCTTGATTTTTTAGATTTTCCAAATATCTTAGTGAGATTAATAAAATACCCTTGAAATTTCCCATCTTTACATGGCAAACTCTCCATCATATAAAAAATTATGAACCATGGTTAAAACTTCATAGAATTGGTAGGAAAAGTGTAATTGCACATTTAAGGTTAAAAAAAACTAGATCAAACAACTGTATATATCAAATAAGAGAAGATTAAGAGACTTAATAGTTTCTCCCTTTATCTTTCTTTTAGTCTTTTAGCCATCTTCTCTTCTTTACTTTTGTCATATAATTGCCACCTTGACTTCTGTCTCTTGTGACAATATGTTTTAATTAGATTGAGTGTCTTCTTATGTGTTTGTGTGCCTTCTTTTTCATTTGTATTATAGTGATTTACTAAGTGAGTCATATAAATATTGAAGTCAAAAGTCCAATAATTGAATCCCCCATTTGTTATATTAGGAAAATAATTTCACAAAAAATTTGATGTTTTTAATGAAATATCAGAAAGTTTCAACGATACAATAGAAATTTAAATCTTTATTGTATAGTTTTGGGGACCCAATCCAACGGTATGAGTGTCATGTGGGGCTATGGGAGTTGCTTCCTAGTTTTTCCAAAAAAGAAAAGAAAAAGAAAGAGGGATTTTTTTTTTTAAAATCAATTTGGTCTAAAAATGGGGAAATTTTTGTAAAACTAATTATATGACTTCAAAAATTAATTGCTAATCAGACTAGATTAGGACTATGTTATGAGAATGGAAAGGGTTAGGCACCCATTTTCAAAAAATAAAAGTAAAATTTTCAAAAAGAGAAGGCTCAATTATCAACTTTGATTAAGTGTCCTCATTTTTCCTCTCAACCTCCTTAAGCAGATTTTTTGCCAATGGTGAGAGAAAATTCTTCATACAACTTGCAATCAACCAACTTATTCTACATCCCTATAATTAAAATTATAAAATCATTATTTTTTGTGGGGATTAAGAATGTAAGACCCTAACATGGACTTATTTGGACTTGCCTCAAGGGGCTTTGTACAAAGATGGCTCATAGAATCAGGAATGCAAAATGTTTAACAACACATTAGCTATTTGAAATAATGCAATTGGGAAGAAAGTATGGGGATTGAATATTTTTTTACATGCTTGAATATGTTTTATTTTATTTTTAAATTTTTATTGTGAATATGTTTTACATGTTATATTTATGTTTTTAATTTGAGATAATAGGCTTTTTAAAGCATTTATTTTAAAATTTAAGTATATTTTTAATTAATATTCTTAACATTTTGCTTTTTTCTTCATTTTGCACCTTGCTTCGAAAAGGCGCGTGCCTTGCCTTACGCCTTGCACCTAAGGTGCAAAATGCCTCGTGCACCTTTAGAATATTCCCTTTGTCATACCATTTCACACTTAAATTAGGTCCTAACACCTTTCCCTGTTTTTCTGAAGGGAAGGGAGATCCATCATATGGATGGCCGAACCATGCAGGGTGGCTGAGCGAAATTTCAAAAATTTCTTTTCTCCCTTACGGGAATCGTATTCCCGGTTTTAGAAAAATTTCATTTTTTAAGGATCGTTCTTGAAACAAATCGGACCAGATCTGAAACCAAAAGAAAGGGAGAGCAATACCTGATACGGAACCCACATGTGTAGCTCCCAACGTAGGTGTTCACGCCTAAAGAGGGTACCAAAACCCACTTCCACTGAAGATGGCGTAGCTTGAGATGAATAGGTTCAGCAATGTAGTTCTTCAGCAAGAACTGCAATCCAACGGCTTGGATCAAGCAAGGAGTGTGAGCACGAAATCCGATATGATTTTCTTGCAAAATCAGAGGTAGTAACTGATCTCTATCAGTCCAAAAACTAGAGATCGAATTAGGGTTTTGGCGGCAAGAACAAAGGGAGAGAACTAAGAGCAGAAAAGGTTAAGACTGAAGTAGTTCGCCCCCTCTATTTTATAAGCCTTAAAGATCAGCTTCTCCTAATCCAATTAAGAGCTTCCTAATCCAAATCTTTATTTGGATCTGGACTCCTTAAGTGGATAAGAGTTATCCCCTTATCCCATTATCTAAGCCCATATCCATACCCAAATTCGCCTAAATTAATCCAGTTAATTATGGGCCTTAGGCCCATTAAGCTAGCAGGCTCACTTTTCGTTTTAATTGCTGGCTAACTTGGCTCTCTTTGTATGGCGTGGGACCCTAACATTGATCTCACAAAAGCCATATGGGTTCAGCCTAGCTTTTGTGACAAAGCTTGGCCGAATTCACTGCTAAACACAGTGAACCCCTGAGTCCATTAGTACGGGCTCTTAATGGGCCCAATACTTACACTAAATGGTCCTTGAGTCTAACCATTTTATGAAGGCCCAAGGACTATGTTCTTAAGTGAGATTAGTCCATCAGGTATAAAAGCCCTAAATGGTCTTACACTTAACATCTTTTTCCTTAATGATCAAACACTGTTCGACAAGAGAGGACGTCTCCCTCAACTGCATGGTACAGTGTTGCACTTTATGCTCAGATGGATCCCGGGAATTAAAACCTTTTGCAAACCTTTTCATAAAACACAATATATATATTTTTTCATATAAATATATTTTGCAAAACAAATCTCAAACACGGTTGAAATCGACTGTCGACAGTTTTGGTTTCCATTAGAGAGAATGCAGTCCTCGATCATTCACTTTGTTCGACAAAGGGGCTGATTCTGTCACTATGATCACCCACTCAAGTGAATTCTCAAACCGCCCCAACATACCCAGGTTTTGACCCCCGAAGGATCTCATTGATTGGCATATCAAAGATAACTTAACCCGACACCTAGTGCAGTACCATAATCGAGTCTAGGGGTTAGGTGTAACTTTCTAGTTTTGCCCATCAGTCTCCAAGGTCCAGGGCATAACTGGAAATTGGTCCGGATTCAGTGTTTCAAACAAACACACACTACATGTGCTTCGGGTCTAACCTTGGCAGTTAAGACAAGCTACCTAACCTACTTGGCAGAACATTAGTGTCAGCCTTGGCAGGATAAACCTCCCCAGGTCTATCCAACGGCTGAGAACATTCTAAACTAACACGAGTCTCATAAGTATCCAGTTTAAGGGTAATTACATAGAAACACACCAAATATAACATGAATCAATTATGTACTTTTAATCATTTACAATAAATGTTTAATGTTCATCAATCTGATTGGAGCTAAGGGCATACACTGTCTAACAGCTCCCACTTGTACTTAGGTCCAGTCGGGTACAAGCTGGAGTCCCATACTGTTCACGTGTCCTCAAACACTTTCTGTGTCAATGGCTTTGCCAATGGGTCTGTTACATTCTTCGCTGATGTTACCTTCTGAATCTGGACATCCCCTCTACCAATAATCTCCCGCAGTACATGGTACTTCCTTTCTATGTGCTTCGACTTCGAGTGGGCTCGGGGCTCCTTAGCCTGAGCAATGGCTCTACTGTTGTCACACAACAGTGGAATGGGTGATGTGCTGGATGAAACTACTCCTAATTCTTGAATGAACTTCTTCATCCATACTGCTTCCTTGGCAGCTTCACTTGTTTTAATGTAGTCAGCCTCAGTTGTGGAATCTGCTGTGGACCCTTGTTTGTTACTTTTCCAACTAATAGCACAGGACCCCATTGTAAAGATGTAACTAGATGTAGACTTTCTATCATCTGGGTCTAACTGAAAGTCGGCATTGGTGTACCCTAGGATCTATAGTGAAATACCATCGAATACTAGACAAAATTCTTTTGTCCTCCAAAGGTATTTGAGTATATTCTTTACAGCTGTCCAGTGCTTCTGTCCTTGGTTTGACTGGTATCTACTTACCACACTCACAGCCTGGGCAATGTCTGGCTGAGTGCACAACATGGCATACATGATGCTCCCTACGGCTGGGGCATAGGGAACTTCTCTCATGCCCTCAATCTCCTCAGGAGTCTTGGGAGACATACCCTTGGAGAGAGTGACTCCGTGTCTGAAAGGGACAAATCCCTTTTTGGAGTTCTCCATATGGATTTAAGCATGGTCACTGATGAAAAGGTTTCCTCATAATCGATTCCCTCTTTCTAAGTGTACCCCTTCTCTACAAGATGAGCTTTATAGGTCTCAATTTTTCCATCAGGGCCCTTCTTCCTCTTGTAGATCCATTTGCAACCAATTGCTTTCACCCTAGGGGGTGGGTCTACGAGAGTCCAGACCTTATTGGTTTCCATCGAGTCCATCTCAGCTTTCATGGCATCTTCCCACTTCAAGGAATCTATATCCAACATAGCTTCCGTATAAGTCATGGGATCTTCCTCACGGATCGTGGCTTCCATCAAGTAACTTTATTGATCATAGCCGTAAAGAACTAGAGGTCTAGAAGCCCTAGTAGATTTTCAAGGTTGGGTGTTATCTGGAACTTGTGGGACATCTCCCACTACTGTTGGGCTCTCCTCATCAGGAAATTGTTCTTGATGAGGATTATCCAGAATGTAATTTTCTTCCAAGAAATAGACATTTCAACTGCAAAACACCTTTTGCTCTCTTGGGTTATAGAATAAGTATCCTATAGAGCTTTTGGGGTAACCTACAAATAGACGACTGGTCTTGGATTCCAATTTGTCAGCACTTGTTCTTTTAACATGTGCCGGACAACCCCAAATCTTTAAGTGTCCTACACTTGGTTTCTTACAGGTCCAAAACTCATAGGGATCTTAGGAACGGATTTGGTTGGAACCCTGTTCAACACGTATATCGCAGTCTCCAATGTGTATCTCCAAAAGGATATATGTATCTCTGAGTGGACAAGAAGTGAGTAGACCATATCTAATAAAGTTTGGTTTTTCCTCTCTGATACACCGTTTAATTGTGGTGTAGCAGGAGTGAAAGAATGGTAGGATCCATCTAATGGACGCCATGAAGGTTGCGGAATGGGTGGGTGAATTTCAAAAATTTTCCTACCTTCTCTCAACTGGGAATCATATTCCCTAAATTTAGAATATAATATTCAAGGATCCTACTTGAACCATAATCAAATCAGATCTGTACCAAAAGACAAATGGGAGGAATATACCTGATCCGGAGAAGCACTATCTCCCAAAGTTGGTGTTCACGCCCAAAGAATGCTCCAAGATCCGTTCTTGCTGAAGATGACACAGCTGTCGATGGAACAGAACCAGCAGGGTGCGTCCTACACACTGATCCTTCACAAGAATCCTCTGGAAGTATTGAACACTGAATCTTTTTCAGTTTTTCTTGCAAGACTGATGTCAAGAACAGAATTCTTGACTTTATTTTCTGCAAAGATCTAATCTTGCAATGGTAGATGGCGGCGGCAGGAGGAGATCTCCAAAAACGAAAAGGGCTGAACTGCTTTTCTCTTTTTCTGGAGAGTATGAGATGTGATCTCAATTCGCAGGAACCTTTCTTGCAATTTTTCTTGGTTCGAAATCTGTTGTATTTCTCTCTCAATTGGTTAGGGTTTCTCCTCCTTTCTTCTTGATTAAGAAAACCTCCTAAATCAGGAGTCATCCCAATCCAAATCAGTATTTGGATAGGGGATTATCTTAATCCTATCTGTAGATAGAGTTAGGTTATTCCTGATCTTATCAGGAAGTTACCAGATTCAAATCTGATTTGAATTTGGTCTCTAAGAGTGGATAAGGCTAAAGGCCCAATCCTTTTACTAACTTCAATCTCAAATTCGCCCTATGGATGGGTGATCATATCAGCCCACCTCGAAATGGGCTTTTGGTCCATTAAGTGTTTAGTGTCTAATTACTTTCCAATCTGTTGCCCAGTTGGGCTTCTTTGTATGGCGTGGGACCCAAGCATTGATCTACACACCAGCCACATGGGTTTGGCCCAGCCTTTAATACAAGGCCCAGCCGAATTCATTGAAAAACTCAATGAACCCCTTGAGTCCATCATATGGACCCTATGGGCCCAACACTTACATTAAGTGGTCCCTGGGCCAAGCCATCTTAAAAAAACCCAGGGACTGTGGGCAGGTGCAAGATTAGCCCATCAGGTATTATCCTAAATGGTCTTACACTTAACCTCTCAGCCCTTAATGATCAAGCACTGCCCGACAAGAGAGGACCTCTCCCTCGGCTGCAAGGAACAGTGCTGCACTCCCCTCTCACATGGATCCCGGGAATTAAAACCATTTGCAAACATTTTGAAACCGTACATATAAATATAAGTATGTTAATTTTGCAAAAACAAAATTCCAACAATTGAAATCAACTGCCGGCAGTTTGGTTTCCATCAGAGAGAGTGCATTCCCGATCATTACCCTTTGTCCGACAAAGTGGCTGATTCTGTCACTATGATCACCCACTCAGATGAATTCTCAAACTGCCCCAACATACCCAGGTTTTGATCCCCGCTAAGGATCTCACTGATTGGCATATCAAAGGCAGCCTGATCCAGCACCTAGTGAAGTGTCATAATCGAGTCTAGGGGTCAGGTGTAACTTTCCAGTTTTGCCCATCTATCTCCAAGGTCCAGGGCAAGACTGTTGGTCCGGTTCAAGGATTCAAGTAATCCCATACTGCATGTGCCTCGGGTCTTACCCTGGTGGCTGAGACAGGCCATCCCAACACTTGGTGGCACACCAGCATCAGCCTTGGCAGGATAAATCTCCCCAGACTTATCGAATGGTTGTGAACATTTAAAACTAACATGAATCTCTATAAATGTCCAGTTTTAGGGTTTTACACAGAATTAAACCAAACAACATGAATCAAACATGCACTTTATTTATTTCCACTAAATAACAAAAGTACATCAAATCAGATTGAAGCTAAGGGAAATTAATTGGAGAATCCCACTGATATAGAAATTAGTTTTTTAGGAAAAGTTAGTTTCCTATTTTATCACCCTGTAAATTAGCTCTGTAATTCTATATAAAGTTGTGTATATGCTCATTCCAAGACAATGCAATCAATTCATTTTTTCTCTCAAATTTTCACATGGTATCAGAGCTAGGTTACGACCTAATCCACACATAGCATCTCTTTGGTCATCTCTGCTGCTGGTTCAAGAACTCTCAAACAGTATTTGGGAGGTTCTTGAGTGTCCTTGATTCTTCTTCGAGATCGGCTACAGATCTAAACTCTACATTTTTGCTTCTTCTGGACTGTCGTGCCATCGGATTCATCCTTTTTTCTTGGATCTCTTTGTAGAGACATCAGATCAGTCTGAAATCTTAGATCTGGTGTTGCCCAGAGCAGATTTACTGAATCCCTTTGGTTTCATTTGGATCAGTTTTGATTTTGAGTGGTTTCGATCCACTCTTCAGTTTGGTGGAGCATTACAATTACCTTTTTTTTTTACATTGGCTGAAAGATTCTTTAGGCCTTCATCGCCAACCCTTACTAAGTTTTTTAGACCTTCATTGTCTGTTTTTCTCTCTTTCTTGAAGCCCACCCAATATGTCAAAAGCCACCGTATCAAATACCACTGCACAATCGGAAGAAGTTTCCTCACATCAAGCATCTGGCGACCTGCAAAACATTCAGGCAGCATATAGGTTGAACGGGAAAAATTATTTGAAGTGGTCTCAGTTTGTTCAAACATATTTAAAGGGAAAAGAAAGCTTAGCCATCTCTTAGGGACGGGACCGAAGGAAGGAGATCCAAGATTTGATGCATGGGACGAAGCTGACTCCATGATCATGTCATGGTTATGGAATTCAATGAACCCTGAAATCAGCGACACGTGTATGTTTTTATCCACGGCTAAAGAGATCTGGGATGCCGTCCGACAAACATATTCAAAAGCACGTGATGCAGCACAAGTGTACGAAATCAAAGTCAAGACTGGAGCAACTAAACAAGGCAGCAAGACAGTTACCGAGTATGCAAATTTACTGCAGAACCTGTGGCAAGAACTCGATCATTATCGATGCATTGAGACTAAATGTGCAGCAGATGCAGTAATCCTAAAGAGTTTTATCGAAAAAGATCGCGTTTATGACTTTCTTGCAGGACTCAATGCAGAATTTGATCAAGTTAGGGTCCAGATTCTCGGCAAAGAAGAGGTACCATCTCTAAATGAGACTTTCTCTGATTCGTGCTGAAGAAAGCCGTAGGGGGGTTATGCTTGAACCCCTTGTACTAGAAGGTTCAGCCATGACTACAAGGATGGAACAACCGAAAATACTGGAAGGAATGAAGACAAATTTGTCCTCTGCACGGGACAACAAGGAGTCTCTTTGGTGTACCTATTGCAAGAAACCAAGGCACACCAAAGAGAAGTGTTGGAAGCTGAATGGTAAACCATCGAATAGGGAATGGGGCTACCGAGGAGGACAACAGAAGAGTCGAAGTCAAGCTAACTTCACCACAAATCAGTCGAGCCAAGAAAAGCCTCCAGACAAGATCGAGTTCAATAAGGAGGAGATCGAAAAGTTAAGGGGGCTTTTGGGATCATTGGAGAAACCTAGTGGTACAGGCTCTCTTGCAATCTCAGGTAAGTTTTCTATTCCTCACGGGCTAAATGTCTCAGATGAACCTATTAGGGATTTATGGGTTATTGACTCAGGAGCCACAGATCACATGACTCACTCCTCACTACATTTTAGCACTTACACCCCCTGCCCAAGCAATCGAAAAATAGCCATTGCAGACGGTTCCCTTACTACCGTAGCTGGCCTTGGGGATATCCATATTAATCCATCACTTACACTAAAAAGTGTCCTTCATGTTCCAAAATTGTCCACTAACCTGATATCCATCCAAAAACTCACCCATAACATGAACTGTAATGTGCTTTTCTATCCTTCTTACTATATATTTCAGGACCAGGATTTGGGGAAGAGGATTGGACTTGCTAAGGAGAAGAATGGACTCTACTATCTTGAAGAATCATGCAAATCAATCATTGTCCAGGATAAGTTATCTCTGTCATTCCTTTCATCATCCAACAAAGACACCATTTGGCTTCATCACTTTAGACTAGGACATCCATCTTTTGGAATTCTGAAAACTATGTTTCCCTCCTTGTTTAAAGGATTGAGTGTTGAATATTTTCATTGTGATGTGTGTGAATTTGCAAAACACAAGCGTGTGCCCTTTCCAATCAGTAACAATAGAAGTTCAGTCCCATTCTTTTTGATCCATAGTGATATATGGGGACCCTCTACAGTTCCAAATGTGTCTGGCTCACGATGGTTCGTCTCTTTTATTGATGATTGCACTAGGGTCTCTTGGATCTTTCTTCTTAAATCTAAATCAGATGTAAGTAGTGTACTCCCAAATTTCCATAACATGATCCAAAATCAGTTTGGGGTCAGAATCAAAAGATTTAGATCGGATAATGCACGGGATTATTTCAACCAAACTTTATCCCCATATTTTCAGAAAGAAGGGATTATTCATGAATCCTTCTGTATTAATACTACACAACAAAACGGAGTAGCAGAAAGGAAGAATGGTCATCTACTAGCTGCAACCCGAGCCTTACTTTTCCACCAGCATGTTCCAAAAACCTATTAGGGGGAAGCTTTTCTTACAGCCGCATACATTATAAATCGATTACCTTCGAGGGTGTTGGGATTTAAAACACTAATGGAAACACTTTCTCAATTTTATCCCGATCTACGTACAACAAATAATCTCACCCCAAGAATCTTTGGATGCACTGCTTTTGTCCATGTTCATACCCATAATAGAGGGAAGTTAGATCCAAGAGCCATCAAGTGTATTTTTGTGGGTTATTCGTCCACCCAAAAGGGTTATAAGTGTTACCACCCACCTACTAAAAAATTCTCTGTCTCTATTGATGTCACTTTTGAAGAAAAAACACCATATTTCACTCAACCTTATCTTCAGGGGGAGTCTTTGTCATTCATTGAAGATAAGGACAGAGAATTGTTCCCGCTTGGTCTACCTACAGGTTCTCAACACCCAAACTCAGCATCTATACCAGTTCAACCCGTATCTGCACCTATCGAACCACCTCAAACCAAACCAACTTCTTCACCCATTCATACTAGACCCATGACAGAGAATGATGAATTTTGTGACTCTATGAGATTGCAGGTATATTCAAGAAGAAGAAACCAGGATCCTAATCTTGTGCAGGTTCAAGATTCAACTCCTAATCCTGAGAATGAGGTAAATACAGTTCCGGAAATTTCTTCTGAATTAGCATCTAACCAAGATCTTCCTATTGCTCTTAGGAAAGGCACAAGAGAATGCACTAAACATCCCTTATATCCCTTAGAAAATTTTGTGTCCTTTAAAAAATTCTCACCATCACATAGGAGTTTCCTAGTTAGTCTAAACACCATTCATATTCCTAATACTTTATTTGAGGCATTATCTGATGAGAAATGGAAAGATGCTATGAGAGAAGAGATGCAGGCTCTAGATAAGAATCAAACATGGGAAATTGTTGACCTACCACCAGGAAAGAAACCCGTGGGCTGCAAGTGGGTTTTCATAGTAAAGTACAAGTCAGACGGCTCTCTAGAAAGATACAAGGCAAGACTCGTGGCAAAAGGATATACACAAACCTATGGTGTTGACTATCAGGAGACATTCGCTCTAGTGGCTAAGATGAATACGGTAAGAATTTTGTTGTCACTAGCAGCTAACTTCGACTGGTACTTGGAGCAATTTGATGTAAAGAATGCTTTTCTTCACGGTAATTTAGAGGAGGAGATATACATGGATATTCCTCCGGGCTTCAAAGGAAATCTAAAAGGAAATAAAGTTTGCAGGTTGAAGAAAGCACTATATGGTCTCAAGCAATCACCTAGGGCGTGGTTTGGAAGATTTACTAAAGTTATGCTTGCCATCGGATACAAACAAAGTCAGGGAGATCATACACTCTTTATAAAGCATTCGGATGCAGGGGGAGTCACGGCTCTTCTGGTATATGTCGATGACATAATTGTGATAGGAAATGATGAAAAGGAGAAGGAAGCCTTGAGAAGATGCCTAGTCAAAGAATTCGAAATAAAAGAACTTGGGAGATTGAAGTATTTTCTAGGGATTGAAGTAGCTCATTCCAGAGAAGGCATCTTTATCTCACAACAGAAATATGTAACAGATCTTTTAAGAGAGATAGGAAAGTTAGCATGCAAACCATCCTCCACACCGATTGAGCCAAATCACAAATTGGGAGAAGCAAATGAATATCCAGCCGTGAATAGGGAGATGTACCAAAGATTAGTAGGAAAACTTATATATCTTGCCCATACAAGGCCAGACATAGCATATGCCGTGAGCGTGGCTAGCCAGTTTATGCACAACCCGAAAGAGGTTCACCTACAGGCGATCTATAGGATACTACATTACCTAAAGGCTAATCCTGGCAAAGGAATCTTGTTTAAAAGAAATACTGGATTAACCCTAGAGGCAAACACCGATGCAGATTATGCAGGCTCTTCCATGGATAGGCGGTCCACTACAGGTTACTGTACGTTCCTTGGAGGAAATCTTGTGACATGGAGGAGTAAGAAGCAGAATGTGGTAGCTAGATCAAGTGCGGAGGCAGAATTCAGGGCAATGGCTCAGGGAGTATGTGAATTACTATGGCTCAAGATAATTTTGGAAGACCTAAAGATCAGATGGGAAGGTCCAATGAGATTATTCTGTGACAACAAGTCAGCTATTAACAGTGCTCACAATCCCGTCCAACATGACAGGACAAAGCACATTGAGATAGATAGGCATTTCATAAAGGAAAAGCTGGATAGCGGATTAATTTGCACTCCATACGTCTCAACGAATGGTCAACTGGCAGATGTGCTGACAAAAGGGCTTTGCAGTGTGGCATTCCAAGGACTTATCTCCAAGCTGGGAGTGAAAGATGCATATTCACTAGCTTGAGGGGGAGTGTTGGAAAGTAGAAGATTGACTCTTTGATTGATTCTCCATAATTTTAGGTCCATCAGTTTAGGAAACTTAATTTCCTAGAATCATGGGATATCCTAGAATCATGGGATATTAATTGGAGAATCCCACTGATATAAAAATTTGTTTTTTAGGAAAAGTTAGTTTCCTATTTTATCACCCTGTAAATTAGCTCTGTAATTCTATATAAAGTTGTGTATATGCTCCTTCCAAGACAATACAATCAATTCATTTAATCTCTCAAATTTTCACACTAACTTTTAGCTTATTCATGTTATAGTTCATGATAAATTGATTGAAGGAGGGAGGCAGAGAGTTTAAGATTGCATCAGTTTTAGTGTCGTCATCTAGCCCAAAACCAAGAGCTTCCAATTTGTTAATGTAGCCTATCATTTTTAAATAGTGGTCATGGACCTGTTGGCTCTCAGTCATCTGTGTGGTCATCAACAGTTTGAGGACCTTCTGTCGGACAGAACGATTATGCTCCTCGTACATTGTCCTTAGACTATCCATGATATTCTTGGACACTTCGATCTTATCAAATTGTCTCTGTATCGGATTGTCTAAGGATACTATGATGTAACACCGGGCAAGAAAGTTCTTCTCCTCTCATTCCTGATACTCTTTCTTACGGGCTTCGGAAGCCCTGTCACTCGGATGTTTTGGTGCAGGATTTTTGGCAACCTTGTCCAATTTCTCGAACGTCAGAACCAGCATAAGGTTACGAAACTAGTCAGCATAATTAGGTCCCTTAAGCTTATTGTCATCCAAGAATTTAGCGAATTGTTTGTTTGCCATTTCTGATAAAAGGCAACATAAATTAGTCCATGACCTAAAA
Organism: Nelumbo nucifera; assembly: GCF_055504915.1. Classification (NCBI taxonomy): domain Eukaryota; kingdom Viridiplantae; phylum Streptophyta; class Magnoliopsida; order Proteales; family Nelumbonaceae; genus Nelumbo; species Nelumbo nucifera. The sequence goes on from NC_142655.1 coordinate 44,793,591, forward strand.
TTGATTCATATTAACTACATAGAAATGTCTTTTATCTATGTTCCATTTCCATTTCTTCGTCTCTAAGATTTCCCTCCCATCTCAGTGACGGAGATGCAGTTATGTCTTTGGAAATGTGGGAAATCCCATAGGTGCATGGAGCCAACTGTTTCAGCTGCAAAGCCCTACCACTTTCTGTGAAGGATCTTATCCACTCATCAAATGAGCTTTCCCTTTGGCCTCTGTCAGACAAGGTTCATTGCCATTTTAGGTTAAACCTTTCTGTCTAGTAAGTGCTGACCCGTCATATCGTGGACCCCAAGGTACCATGAGAGAGTCTTCCACTTTAGGATAGGCCCCTCCCACATCGGTTTATGACGCCCCTATCATCTTATGAAGCAATCCAACAAATTGGACCAGCAAATGGATAGCCCAATTTTATGGTGCATCTCCTCATTGTCAATACAACCCATCTTCATGCTAATGACAGAAGGCCTTTAGAGAATTCATCATATGAAATTCCGTATCACTTGCACTTATATTATCTGGAGGAACAAATTAAAATGTCCCTAGATTTGATTTAGGTCATACCAAAGTGGCTCCCACTAACTTTCATAAAGTCAGATTCAAATGGGCCCAAAACGGGCTAGGGTTCAAAATGGTTCCTCTTGGGGAGGAAGCTGATGTGGGGCCCATTGAGAAGGGAGATCATCCAATGATCTGTGGACATCATGGCAATAATTTGCATTCAGCCTAGTGTGCGCAGAGAGCCACATACGAATAAACATGGGCCAAGTACTTATGGCCCATGTGCGAATCACATTCAGCACATCACAAACATTCTCATCCACAAATTGATCCAATCAATTAATTAACTTGTAAAGATCCTAATTAATTTTAAGTTAACACACAATCAGCCCATTAAGCTCATGTATTATCAAATAATAATATCTAGGTATATGGGCTAAACTGCAAAAGGCAGTTCGGCCCATATAGCAGTTATGTTGTAAACTGGGCTGATCTTTCTTTAACTTAGCAGAAATTAGGTCTTACAAGGGAGGGTCGAATTATTTCATGTAATGGGCCATCAAACCCTTGGCACATAACCGGATTTAAGCCACTTAAAACGTGACCCATGGGGCTAAGATCAGACCCCATCGAACCATGGGTTTGGTCCAACCAGTTTGGACCAAACTAGGTCAATTCGGCCTAGGGTTTGGTGCCCAAGACATGTTACAATTTTCAAGATTTTGATCGGAATTAATTAACAGCCAAAATTGACATTCAATCATAGTAAGAAAACACATAACATAGGGTTGCAAGTGTGATGGTCCGAATCTGATTCGGACAAACTACAAACCTGTAAGAAAAGGGTTAATCGCAGATTGCAGATTTCTTTTATGGAAAAATCTTCTCCTTCGTGCGCTCCAGCAAGTCTTCCAATGTAAAAAAAAATAGAAAAACCTAATTTTCTATTAATTACATCAGATCGAGTGCTATACATTTTGTCTAAAATAAAAAAAAAATTATTTACAGACTGAAATTGAATAGAATGAAATTGCAAGGTGCGCAAATCTTGGCGCCATAAAAGAATTTGATCTCCATCACACAAACAACCCAAAAAATCAAGAAATAATCGTAGAACCATTCCAAAATTATTGCAGAATAATAAAGACTTAATTTCAGATCAAAATGCCCAAATCTGAGAACCGAATTCTTAGAAAAACTGCTAATTTGCGCAAATCGGGTAGAACAGTTCTACCGATTTGGTCTGCTTCAGATCTGATCTAAATTTTGTTCAAGACTTAAACCTAGCTCTGATACCACTAAAGGGAAGGGAAGATCCATCATATGGATGGCTGGACTATGCAGGGTGGCTGGGAGAAATTTCAAAAATTTCTTTTCTCCCTTATGGGGATCGTATTCCCAGGTTTAGAAAAACTGTAATTTTTAAGGATCGTTCTTGAAACAAACCGGACCACATCTGAAACCAAAAGAAAGGGAGAGCAATACCTGATACGGAATCCACACGTGTAGCTCCCAACGTAGGTGTTCACGCCCAAAGAGGGTACCAAAACCCGCTTCCACTGAAGATGGCGCAGCTTGAGATGAAGCAGGTTCAGCAATGCAGTCCTTCAGCAATCGGCTTGGATCAAATAAGGAGTGTGAGCATGAAATCTGATATGATTTTCTTGCAAAATCAGAGGTAGGAATTGACTTCTATCAGTCCAAAAACTGGAGATCGAATTAGGGTTTGGGCAGCAAGAACAGAGGGAGAGAACTGAGAGCAGAAAAGGTTAAGCCTGAAGCAGTTCGCCCCCTCTATTTATAAGCCTTAAAGATCAGCTTCTCCTAATCCAATTAGGACCTTCCTAATCCAAATCTTTATTTGGATCTGGACTCCTTAAGTGGATAAGAGTTATCCCCTTATCCCATTGCTGATCTAAGCCCATATCCATACCCAAATTCGCCCAAGTCACATGACTTCTTAAACTGTCATGTGACTTCTTAATTAATCCAGTTAATTATGGGCCTTAGGCCCATTAAGCTAGCAAGCTCACTTTTCTTTTCAATTACTAGCTAACTTGGCTCTCTTTGTATGGCGTGGGACCCTAACATTGATCTCACAAAAGCCATATGGGTTCAGCCTAGCTTCTGTGACAAAGCTTGGCCGAATTCATTGCTAAACACAGTGAACCCCTGAGTCCATTAGTACGGGCTCTTAATGGGCCCAACACTTACACTAAATGGCCCTTGAGTCTAACCATCTTATGAAGGCCCAAGGATTATGTTCTTAAGTAAGATTAGCCCTAAATGGTCTTACACTTAACCTCTTAGCCCTTAATGATCAAACACTGCTCGACGAGAGAGGACCTCTCCCTCAACTGCAAGGTATAGTGTTGCACTTTCTGCTCAGATGGATCCTGGGAATTAAAACCTTTTGCAAACCTTTTCATAAAACATAATATATATATTTTGCAAAACAATTATCAAACACGGTTGAAATCGACTGCCGGTAGTTTTGGTTTCCATCAGAGAGAGTGCAGTCCCCGATCATTCACTTTGTTTGACAAAGGGGCTGATTCTGTCACTATGATCACCCACTCAAGTGAATTCTCAGACCGCCCCAACATACCCAGGTTTTGACCCCCGAAGGACCTCATTGATTGGCATATCAAAGACAACCTAACCCGACACCTAGTGCAGTACCATAATCGAGTCTAGGGGTTAGGTGTAACTTTCCAGTTTTTCCCACCAGTCTCCAAGGTCCAGGGCATAACTGGAAAATGGTCCGGGTTCAGTGTTTCAAACAAACACACACTACATGTGCTTCGGGTCTAACCTTGGTAGCTGAGACAAGCTACCCCAATCTACTTAGCAACACATTAGTGTCTGCCTTGGTAGGATAAACTTCCCCAAGTCTATGCAACGACTGAGAACATTCTAAACTAACACGAGTCTCATAAGTGTCCAGTTTAAGGGTAATTACACAGAAACACACCAAGTATAACATGAATCAATTATGTACTTTTATTCATTTACAATAAATGTTTAATGTACATCAATCTGATTGGAGCTAAGGGTATACACTATCTAACATTTTCATCTTCTTTAGAGCCTCTTTTTCTTTAGTAGATTTAATTTTGCAAAGGTCCATGTTATTTTAACACTATTAGTGTTACGAATTTGATGGTACTCACTCTTCAAATCTATCTTTGAAAAGACTTGTGAGCCAGCCAATGTGTCTAACATGTCATGAAGGCGATGTATGGGAAACCTGTATTTAATTATAATCTTGTGAAAAGCGCACACATGCCAACTACCATCTTTCTTTGGCGTGAGGAAAGCTGATACAACACATGGGCTTAAGCTCTCACGAATCAGCCCTTTATTCAACAACTTTGTTACTTGTTTTTGGAGCTCCTCATGCTGTCAGCATTAAATCTATATGATGTTATATATCTCTTAGGGGAGGAAGGCCATTGGGTAATTCCTCAGGCATCACATCAGCATACTCATGAAGTAGCTTACCATCTCTAGAATAGGGGTTTTTTTGCTAGCTTCTTTTGTAACCAACACATAAACAACATCCAAATTTCCATCTTGAGCCAATTTGTTTGAGGGGAAGAGAGTAGTGGTTGGTTTGGTTTCCTTCTTTGGAAATGAATCAAGTTGCATTGGTTTGAGAGTTATCTTCTTATTGTCTTTCAAAAAGTTGTATGTGTTATTGTCCACTTAATGTATGGTCTTATGGGTCATATTGCCATGGGCATCCCAAAAGAATATGGCATGCATCCATTGGGACAACTTAACAGCATACCAATTCTTCAAATGTATTACTAATAGAGAAATTAACTAAGCATTTAGAAGAAACTCTTATCTCATTTCCTTTGTTGAATCACAAAATATGATATGGTTGGGGGTGTCGAACAGTCTTGAGCTGTAATTTATCCATCATCTCTTGAGAAACAAGATTCTCACTACTCTCACTGTCAATAATCAGGTTATACAACTTCCCACCAGCTGTACAATGTGTTCTAAAGATATTCTTTCTCAATCAACCCCCTTGTAGTGGTTTTTGAGGTGCAACCATAGTGTGTCATATCACTAGAGCTTCACCCTCAATGTCCCCATCCAATTTTTCTTCTTCTGTAGTATTAGTTTTAGTAGTTTTAGGCACTTATCCATCATCAACATGGCCTATATCATCTTGTTGTTCATCAATGACTTCATCAACCAGATGTGTTTTCCCTTCAATCCTTCTCTTAGGACATTCATTTGAACGATGTCCAAACTCCATACACCTGAAACATCTAATAGTAAGCTGCCCTTAACCCTTAACCGCTCTTTGCTGCATTTGAAGTCCTTTGGATTGTAGGTCGTGTTTGGTTGCTCACATGACCCTTACCAGCCCCAACACTTCGACCTACTGATGAAGATGTACCTTGGACAACACTTAGTATTCGCCTCGAGCTTCGACTCTGTTAGAGTCGACTAAAGAGGGGTATTTTAGTCTTTTGCATCTAAGTAATGTGTTAGTTATATGCCACATAGATATGCAGGGGCATTTCTATCTTTGTATACTAATTTGTTAAATTTAAATAGATGGTTGACTGGGTTAGACTCTTTGTCTTCTCAGTTCGACACTTTTATCTTCTTCTTCCTCTTCTTCTCTCCCTTCTTCTTTCTCTTTTCTTTCTCTGTTTTCAATTCGACTAGACAGCTTTGACATGGTATCAAAATGCCACTGATAAAGGACGATTACAGCTTTCTTTCAATCAGCTCTTTTCCCTTCCGTCTTCTCCTTTTATTTTCGTTTTTTTGGGTGAGCAATCTGGTGTAGAAGTCTGCGGTGAAACCCAAATATCTGCGGCAACCTCTAGGGTTTCGGTGGCTTGATTTCTGGTGATAGGGGGCGAGTGCAACAGTTCGAGTGAACAGAAAAAAAAAACAAATTTTTTTGTGGACTGCTGTCACCATGCGTGATAGCAGTGGTGGTTGAGTAGGTGCAGTCGTGGTAGTCTGAACCCTCTAATGAGCAGTTTCAAGAGGGATTCTTTGTGGTTATAATACTGCCTGTTCACAGTACAGTAGTGTTCAAAGTGGCCGAATGTATGCTAGGGCAAGTTTGTGGTGATTATAAGTGTGTTGGTTGTTAGACAGTTTTGTATGCCCTTAGCTTCAATCAGAATGATGTACTTTATGAGTTTATTGTAAATGAATAAAGATACATATTTGATTCATGTTCCCTTGGTATGTTTCTGTGTAATACCCTTAAACTGGACACTTAATGAGACTCGTGTTAGTTTAGAATGTTCATAGCCAGTGGGTCGGTCTGGGGAGACCTATCCTGACAAGGCTGACACTGTAGTGCCACCAAGTCGGTTGGGGTGGCTTGTCTCAGCTGCCAGGGTGAGACCCTAGGCACATACAGTGTAGGATTAATTGAATCTTTGAACTGGACCAGATTTCCAGTATTGCCCTGGACCTTGGAGATTGATGGGCAAAACTGGAAAGTTACACCCGACCCCTAGACTCGATTATGATACTACACTAGGTGTCGGATTGGGCTGTCTTTGATGTACCAATCAGTGAGATCCTTAGCGGGGGTCAAAACCTGGGTATGTTGGGACAGTCCGAGAATTCATCTGAGTGGGTGATCATAGTGACAGGATCAGCCCCTTTGTCGGACAAAGGTAATGATCGGGGATGCACTCTCACTGATGGAAACCAAGACTGCCGGCAGCCAATTTCAACCGTTGAGATTTGTTTTGCAAAATATATTTTATATAAGATATAAAAGTATATATATATGGTTTCTAAAATGTTTGCAAGAATGTTTTAATTCCCGGGATCCATATGAGTGGAGAGTGCAACACTGTTCCTTGCAGCCGAGGGAGAGGTCCTCTCTTGTCGGGCAGTGTATGATCATTATGGGCTGAGAGGTTAAGTGTAAGACCATTGAGGATAATGCCTGATGGGCTAATCTTGTATCTGCCCACAGTCCCTGGGTGTTACAAGGTGGCTTGGCCCAGGGACCACTTAGTGTAAGTGTTGGGCCCATAGAGCTCATTTGATGGGTTTCAAGGGGTACACTGTCTTCAGCAGTGCATTCGGCCAGGCCTTGTAACAAAGGCTGGGCTGAACCCATGTGGCTGATGTGTAGATCAATGCTTGGGTCCCACGCCATACAAGGAAGCCCAACTGGGCAGCAATTTGGAAGGTTTTTTGAGTACATAACCTTAATGGGCCTTAAGCCCATTTCGAACTGGGCTGATTTGATCAGTCATTTAAAGGGGGCGAATTCTGAAGTGGGTCAGCTAAAAGGATTGGGCTTAGACCCTATCCACTCAGAGAGTCCAAGATCTAAATAAGATTTAGATCTGGAAACCTCCTAATTAGATTAGGAGACAGCTGATCTGATTTGCAGATAAGATAAGGATTATCCCTTATCACTAAGGGACTTCGAACCCAAATATGATTTGGATTAGCAACTCCTAATCTGATTAGGAGCTGATCCCTTTGAGATTATAAAAGGGGAAGGGGGCGGCAGCCTTTTACATCATCAACAACATTCTTCTCTTAAAGAAAGAAAGATTGAGAGATTTCCTGCATACTGTGAATTCTCTCCTGCCGCCACCTTCCTGCCATTGCCATTCCTTCAGTTCGATCTCCAGTTCTTGGGAGCAATCAAGATTTGATCTTGATCTCAATCTTTTGGGAAAAGATTGGTTGGAGCTGTACTCACAAGCCGTCTAGTTGATTCTTGCGAAGGGTCAAGTTCTTTTGAAGAACATTGCTGATTCTGCTCCATCCTTCACTGCGCCATCTTCAGTGGGAGCAGATTTTGGATCCTTCCTTGGGCGTGAACACCTCCATTGGGAGATAGTATTTCTCCGTATCAGGTATAATCCTCTCCCACTCCTTTTGGTTCAGATCTGGTTCAGTTTATGGTTCAAGATTGATCCTTGAAAATATGATTTTCTAAATAGGGAATACGATTCCCAGTTGAAGGGAGAGATAAAATTTTTGAAATTCGCCCCTTATTCCGCAATCTTTTGGGCGTCCATAGGATGGATCTCTCATCCCTTCATTGGTGTGGTAGTTGAAGAACAGTAGTTGCAGTGTGGAACTGATATTTTTCTTTGTGAATGGGCAGAACCAGTTTCGTAGATTGAAATGGCATCGATGGGCAATGCGAGTGGTGACCAGAAATCGAGTGTAATGATCTCCTTTGATTTTTTAAGTGTGCAGATGACATCCATCAAACTCAAATGTGAAAACTATGTTCTGTGGGCCAAGTCGGTGGATGTTTTTTTGAAGGTAAGAAGAAAGTGAAACATGTACGAGAGGATAAACCTAGTGCTGAATCCCCGGGTTTTAGTGATTGGGAGCAAGAGGATGCTCAAATCATGACATGGTTATGGAACAGTATGGAACTTAAAATCAGTGTTAACTTCATGTTTTTAGATACAACAAAGGATATATGGGAACATGCCAAGAAACTATATTCTGGACAAGACAACACTACAAGGGTTTATCAGCTTTATCAGGAATACTACAGTTTGAAGTAGGGAAATCAGACTCTTGAAGAATATGCCAGTATGAAAAATCTTCGGAATGAACTTAATGCCTATCATCCCTTAACTCCGGATATCAAAATTCAGCAGCAACAAAGGGAACAACTAGATGTTATACGGTTCTTGGTGGGGCTGAAAGCAAAGTAAGAACTTGTCAGAGTATAGATATTGGGAGGGTCTGCTCTCTCTACTCTAGAAGAAGTGTTTGCCCGTCTCCGGAGGGTATCTCTTAGCCCTACAGAGAGTAACATACCTTCCGACAGAACAACACTTGTTGGCACTCGAGGAGGTTCTTATGGGCACAAAGGAGGTGGTCGTATAGTTAAGGGAGGCCATGGTAACCCTATGGGTGGTCGTACTAGTGGAGGAGGTCGTGATTCAAGGGGAGGTCGTGGCAGAGGAAAGGGGAGCACTACTAGGAAATGCACACATTGTGGGAGAGAAGGACACACAGTTAACTTTTGTTATGATTTGCATGGCCCACCATCCACATAGGCTAATCATGTAGTTGTTGATGGTGGTGAAGTCAATGATACTCAACTAGTTGATCCAACATCTTCTACAGTCACAACTACTTATGGGAAGGAGATGATGAGTATTCCAAGAGAGAAGTATGAGAGATTCCTTCAGGCCACTTGACATCAGAATACTGCCGCCCTTGCTCATTCAGGTATAGCTTGCCTAGCATCCAAAGCTTCACCCTGGATAATTGACTCTGGAGCCTCTGATGACATGACCGGGACTCTAGGTGTGTTTTCCTCTCTTTCTCCAGCCTCCACATCAAATAATGTTAACACAACATCTCTTTCTTTGTCTTCTGTTTTATACGTTCCCAAGTTTCCTTTTAATCTTATATCTGTTAGTAAACTAGCCAAATCCCTTAATTGTTCTATCACATTTTACCCTTCCTCTTGTGTTTTTCAGGATCTAACGACAGGGAAGAAGATTGGTGGAGGGCATGAAGCTGGTGGATTGTATTACCTTGACGGTGGTGGTTCTATAGTTGCACTTCAAACCTCTTTGACTCCTCTTCAGTGGCATTGTAGATGCGGTCATCTGTCTCTTAAAGCTCTCAAGCTTCTTGTTCTGTCATTGAGTCATTTGTCGTCTTTGCAGTGTGAGTTGTGTTAGTATGGGAAACACCATCGGGTTTCCTTCAGTCCTAGAGTTGATAGTCGTATGTTGAGTCCTTTTGATTTAGTTCGTTCAGATGTTTGGGGTCCAATCAGAATTGAGTCATAATGGTTACAAATATTTTGTTATCTTTGATAATCCTGGAAGGTATAGAAGGCTAGTGGGGAAACTAAATTATCTAACTATCACTAGGCTCGATATCTCATTTGCTATCAGTATGGTAAACCAGTTTATGCAGAGTCCTCGAGTGCCTCACTGGGATGCAATTCTTAGGATTGTGCGGTATTTGAAGGGAGCTCTTGGCCGTGGGTTACTATACAAGCCAGGAGGTGATCTTGAAATAGTTGGATACACCGACGCTCTTCTGTCTTTGTATACTAACTTGTTAAATTTAAATAGATGGTTGACTGGGTTAGACTCTTTGTCTTCTCAGTTCGACACTCTTCTCTTCTTCCTCTTCTTCTCTCCCTTCTTCTCTCTTTTCTTTCTTTGTTCTCAGTTCGATTAGACAGCTTTGACAGACTCAATTAAGCTTCAACCTTCAGAGCTTGCTGATATGCATCCTTTACCTTATATGGGCAATGTAGGCTGACCTGATCTTGTGTTGGCAACCTTAAACCATTGATATATCTACTAACTTTTTGTTAAGTTTTTGTCATGTTACTCCAAATAGTTAATTTGTTAAACTCTTTTGTGTACTCCTTTACACTCTTTTCCCAATGCCTTAAATTCTGCACCTTTTGGTAGAGAGTTTGCTCATAATTTTTCCACCAATCCAAGGCTGTCCCACGCATCTTTGCTGTTACAAGTTTCACTTTTCTTTCTTCATTCATTTCTTTCCAATCAAAATAATTTTCAATGCTGTCCACCCAGTCTAGAAACTTTTTAGGTTCCAACTCACCATTAAACTCGCTAATATGAAGTTGAACACCTTGACCTTGATTGGATTGTAAAGCCTGCACTATTCGATCTTCCCACCGTTGGTTGTTATTCCTTTCATATTGATCACCTTCAGTTTGCTCAATGTCTTCACTTGATTCTTCACTAATAATGTCAATTGGCTGTTCATCAACTCTAGGAGCTTGTCATCTTCTTCCTAGCCCCAAATCACTTGCTACATCACCATTCCTAGCAGCATTTTGAGCTACCAGTTGAGCAAGATGCTCAATTTGTTCTTGCAGCCCTCTTATAGCCTCTTGGAAAACCTCTACAGTGACTTGTTGTGGTCTTCTACCACCCCTTGCAGCCATAATAATATAGCAAAACACATCAAGGAGATGAACTTTGAAGTAAGCCCAAGGAAAGAACTTACTTTGATACCACTTGATGTGGATAGAAAAACAAATTACATGCAACACTTAAAGAATACAACAATAAGCACAAGAAAAACCAAGCTGAAAACAACAAAACAAGTTGGATTTTTAGGGATTTCAAACCTGAAACTGAAGTAAAACTCCTCCTGGAACAGTTCCGCTACAGTAACATCCGTAGCATGCTGGCCTCTTGCACGGACATGCAACAATAGAGGAATCGAAAGGTGCCAAAATGGGTTGACTCCTCAAAACCCAAGTTCCCGATACTTGATGTGAATAGATCGATTAGCCCTAGATTAGTTCTAGGTAAGAAGAAGAAGAAGAAGAAGGAGAAAAAGAGAAAGAGAAGAAGAAATGGTTCGGTCTAGAGAAGAAAAAATCACTCTCTCCTAGCCGACCCACTTGTATTTATATTGTATATAAGCTGAATTACAAAAGACTGTATTCCCTCATTAAGTATGGGACACATAACTTAAACTTAAACAAATAGACTATTCACTCTCAACTAGATAGACAAATGACCAAAATACCCTTGTACTGTCCACTCTAACACTTGAAAACCTTAGCTGGGGCTGAACTACAACTTAATCAAAAGAGAAAGAACTAAAAGCCCCTATAGAAACAACCCCCTTCTCTTTTATAAGACACAATGGCTTGCTGGACAAGCCAATTAAAATATTTGCACATAAGCCCCTAGAATGTTTCCCTCTCACAAGTCACAAGAAACTGCTTAAGAACAAAACTAACTTCAAATGAACCCCCAAAAGATAACTTTTGTTACAAAAGACCCAAGAGACCAAAACCCAATAGATGTGCACCCAACTGCCCTTGACCAAAATGTCAAAAATACCCCTGGTCCCAAACTGTAAAAAAGCTACCCAAAAACAACAATTTGTTGTCCTACTACAAAATCATGCAAAACAGAATACATTCACTTTTTTCTTTTTTTTTTGTTTTTTTGCCTCATCATTTAGATTCTTCTCCTAACTTCTATCTTGATAACATCCAACTCGTTCTCAATCCTTGTATTTATAGAGAAATTATCTCATGATCTTCCAAATCAAGCTTTTTGACTATGGTGCCATTTGACAAGTCTTTTTTGGAAAGATCTTCTGGAAGATCTAACATCCAAAAGATGTAGTGGGCTTTTATATAGAGATCTTGGCAGCCTACAGACCGTTTGGTTGGAGGCATGTCTTTTCACGTGAAGACGAGACAAAAAAAGGTGATAAGCTTCATTTTTAGCTTCCTGAAATAAGCTTGAATCGAGATTTTCATATCTTTTTGGGGCTAAGTCTTTCGGCGGCTAGATCTTCCCCCAACCAAACGAGAAGAGACAAAAATGCCGGCTTCCGGGCTTCTAAAGACAGTCTGTACAGAAAGGTGCTCCAAATGGGACCTATGTTATCCATTTATTGGGTTGACATTCTTTGAGAGTTTCAAACCCAAAGGGTGTTACAATCAAAAAACCTAATTTATGCACTAATTAATTTGATTAAATTCTATGAATTCTTTTAAAATTAAAGGATTTAGATGCTCCTTCCGGGTTTTAATTTTATTATTGTAAATTAAAGATGCTAACCAATATCTTTTGAAAGAAAACACAACAAAAGCTCAAATTAGAAGAAATTAACGTGGATGCCTGGCTGTTATGATTCTGGGATTACCCTAGTCATGCAGTTGCCCGATCTGCTATATATTGTGCAGCTGCACGGTTATGTAGACAAATGTTTAACCATGTATGGTAGCTGCTCAACAATTGATGCTTCCAAAACTCCTTAAAAACATCTAATGAAGCCTCTATTTACATGTTCAAGAAGTTTTTTCTAATCTGGTCCACTTTACTAAAATGCCCCCAATAATTCTACAAGTTAGGCAGATGATAGAGGGTCAAAACGGGGAGTCTACAATGGTTTACCAATGAAATTTAAAATTTTGCCACTATATATAAACAATGCATCAGAATCATTAGGAAAAAAATAGATTCTTGAAATATTTTGTATCAGTACCTGGCAAAATGGGGAGATTGTGATCATAGTTCTCCAAATATCACCAATATTGTGAACTGTGCTTCTGCAATCTGCATTAAAATGAGTTAACTGCTTGTTGCTCCTTCAATTCAATAAATTACCTCCAACAAGAGTTCAATAACCAATATAGATCTTTTATCATCAATTTCTCAAACCTAACCAGCATCTTTGTAAGCTTCTACATTAAGATGTCTATGATTAGCAAGCAATAATTTCTTGCTAGGAGATGACTTCAAGTACCCAGGTACCAGTACCTTGTTAGCATATTCTTGCTGTGGCTCCCATGGAACATGCTTTTATTGGCTTATAACCCCAGCCAGATATGCAATGTTAGGCTTAGGTCCAGTTAGAGACAAATAGAGAAATCTTCCCACTGACCTCTGAGATTTTCATACCACAAAGTTACTGATGATTAGGATCAATTTAAGTGCTAGTTTAGCTTCCAATTTCCTTGGTTCTTTCAATAAATCCAACTATATCCTTTCAGGAAAAAAAATGTCCTTGGCAACTTCAATAGCCAAAAAATACTTAAGTTCACCTTGATCCAAGGAATTTACATGCTAATTTCAAGCTTAAGATTTTTTTTTTTTTTTTTTTTTACATCTATCACAAACATTTTGAAATGACTTTCTTTTCCTTTGTTAACACATGAAAGAGCCATTACCAAATGTTTGTCCTAGCTACCTGGGATCTTCAGAGTGGTGGACTGGATAAGGACCTGAACTTCAACATTTTTTGTATAATAACTCCAAAACCTTATGCTCTCAGATGGACCAAATTGAATCATTTTAAATGTTTTACTGGTTTACAGATTCCAGTTTTGCAATCAAGTGTGGTGGTCCAGAGCTGACAGCTCTAGATGGTGTAGTTTTTGAGAGGGAAAATAAATCTCTTGGCCCAGCATCATACTATGTAACGAACACAAGCAAATGGGCTGTTAGCAATGCTGGGATGTTCTATGACAGAAAGGGATCATTGTACACCCAAAACTCTTTGGCACAAATTACAGGTGGAGGAACATTAAACTCTGAATTCTTCAGGACAGCAAGACTATCTCCAGGATCATTAAGATACTATGGCCTGGGTTTGGAGAATGGAACATATAATGTAAGCCTACATTTCGCTGAAATAGGATATGATGATCAAAGTTCACGCACCTGGAAGAGTCTTGGAAGGCGTGTTTTCGATGTTTACATACAGGTATGCATGATATGATGGATATCTTGTAAGATAAAAAAATCTTGATCATTATGCTTGTCTATATCTTCCCCTAATTCAATCCCTGATTTTCAGAATTTTTAATTTGAGTATATAGGGCCGTTTTTCATTTACATCCCTAAACTATTGCTTTATATTTTATGTAGTATTTAGTTTAATTCAAAGATTTTGGACATGTGGAAGCCTAGAAATGACTACATATCCCACCTTCCAGGGGTTGATCTGGTAAGTTCCCACATTACTGGGGAATATACCCACACTAACCCTCTTATCACCAAAATAAAATATATTAATTACTAACTGATAACTAACATTAAAGAGGAGTTGGGAAAAGCCTTAACCCCTTCCTAGAGACAACCTTAATTCTATTCCACCCTCCCATTGTTGGGGTGCAGGGGTGCGCAAGCTGTGGAGAGGGTGACATAGACCTTCTGTCACATGCTAGCCATCCGAAAGATTAAGCAAACTCAATTCTCTATTGGATCAGTTCTAACAGAAATAGGAGAATGTAAAGACACTTTTTTTTGTTATTTTTAATCCATATCTACCATATATGTTCCTAAAGAAACAGAATTTAGACTCATACAATAGAAGTCTATCGTGATATAATTAAGTTTGACTTGAAAGCCAAATAATCCACATACAATGATTCTTTAATCTACATATGATGGAAAATAAACTCAATATATGGTCTTAAATAATGTAAATAAATCATTTTCTAGTAGGGGCTTTAAAACAAGTTTCCCTAGACAAAGCTAAATATAAACAAAAAAAACAAGGTGGATAACTAATTCTTAATTGAACTGATTTAAATTACAAGAATCATATAAATCTTAAGATTTATGAATCAAATCATAGGATTCAAAAAGAATCATAAGTTTTTCGTAGAAAGGATTCAGACATAAGATTCAAACCAAAACCCTTGGAATTGATGATTCAAATTGTGAAACATATCATCAATTACAAGATTTTGAGAACATTGAATTGCATTACAAATTTGAGCAGAAATTTTCTGCAATGGATCATAAACTTGAGAATTAATTGCCAGGTTGGAAGGCTTTCTTACAATGAAGGTATTGTTATTGGTTACAACTTTTTAAATACCACATATAATATCTCAGCCTACTTCTTTGGCACTGAATTTTCAGCTCTTTATTCCTACACTGCCCTCTATTGCACCTATTGTTATATTGTAATGTTTATTGTAGGGGTATTTAGTCTTTTTCTGTTATGTTCTCTCTACTATTTATCATTTCACTTATTTAGGGGTAATAATGCAATTTCAGATTCATTAAAACAAATAAAGAGATGGGCAGCAGTTGAGAACCAGTTACTTCAATCTTGACTGGGTTTCAGCGCTTTTTTCTTCTCCGAGTTCTTCTTCTCTTCTCTCTAAACTTCTATTCCTACTCATTATGGGAATTTTCTACACTTTTTCCTTTATTTATTGTCACCAGCCCAGTTTGTACAAGAGAATACACCAGAATTCTGGGGTGTCTGACTGAATGAATGTACAATTACAGTACAGCATCAGGACTATGATGTATATATAATGTATGTACAATTACATAAAAGTCCTTATAGGACTAAAGAAGAAGAAAATAAATAATGTACAACGTACAACTGGGACTATGATAATACAGTACAGCATCAAGACTCTTCACTCTCCCCCCCAAATTAATGCTCATGAATTCACATCAGTTTGCTTATAAGAAAAAAGTGTCTAGATATCGTCATGGCCTTTGTAAAGATATTGGCAATCTGCATATCTGAGGCAACATGAAGAAGAGAAATGAAGCCAGCAAGAAGAAAGTCTTTAATAAAGTGGCGATCCACCTCAATATGCTTCACCCTCTCATGGAAGACAGGATTAAAAGCAATCTTTATTTCACTGGTGTGGTCTGCATACAAAGGAATAGGTGTAGATAGAGGAAGACCAAGATCTTCAAATAGTGATTGAAGCCAAACATCACTTAACATAGATGACATTGTCCTATATTCTGCTTCTGTAGATGACTTGGAGGCAGTTTGTTGTTTTTTGCATTTCCAGGAGATGAGGGAATCACCCATGACTACACCACCCTATAGTTGAACATCGGGTGTCGAGGCATCCTGCCTAATCCGCATTAGCATAGGCCCTCAACTACATAAGAGAGGAAAAAGAGAACTGTCCCTGTGATAAAGTACCACGGACATAGCGAATAATCCAATGGATAACAGTCAAATGAGGTTTACGAGGGTTAGAAACAAATTAATTGACAACCTGAACTGCATGAGAAATGTTAGGATGAGTCATAGTGAGATATATAAGAGACCTCACAAGTTGTTGATAGAAGGAAGCATTGGTAAGTGACCTTCTGACTTAGACAACTTAAGATTTAGTTCCAAGAGGGTATCGACCTGCTTTTTATCAATAAGAAATGCTAACTTGACAAGACCAAATGCATACGTGTTGACAAACAAAATATTCCCAATGACTACTTTGGACTTCAAGTCTTAAGAAATAGGTAGGAGTGCCCAAATCTTTCATGTGAAAAGAACTGTGAAGTAGTGATTTGAGTTCTCGAATTCCTTCTTCATCATTTCCAGTCGACAACATATCACCTACATATAAGAGGAGAATTGTGATACTCTGAAGCCTTTTTCGAACAAAGAGAGAATGATCAAAAGCACTTTGACTATATCCATCACCAACAATGACATGTCAGAATTTTTCAAACCATGCTTGAGGAGCTTGTTTCAGTCCATATAATGAATTCTTCAACCGGTAAGCAAGAGAAGTATTGGCTTGCTGTAAAAATGCATTTTTCACATCCAATTGACAGATAGACCAAGAGTGTGCAGTTGAGAGAGCTATAGTGATTTTAGTCACAAGAGCAAACATCTCCTCATAATCAATACCACACTACACTCCTGTGTATAACCTTGAGCCACGAGACGAACATTATATCAATCTAGTGAGCCACCAGACTTCAACTTGATCGAGTAAACCCATCTACTCCCAATAATGGAAGCATCTGAAGGAGTTGAAAGTTGAAACAAGGTCCCAAGTGTCGTTTTCATGCAAGGCTTGAATCTCTGCATCTATGGCATCTCTCCACTAAGGACTACTATTGACTTACTGGTAAGAATAAGGGATATCTATGAAAGATAAGACAACAGAGAAGGAGCTATGATTTGAAGGGAAACCATAAGCTGTTAAGTGGTTTAGAAACATAAGTAAAACGACACAAAGGAGTAGAGGGAGCAATAGGGGTATCAGAAATAGGAGTATCACTTACAGGGGTAATGGCAACAAGGGCATCTAAAATTGACTAAAGATCCGGACTGGGAGGAAGGGGGTCGTAGGTCTAGGATCTGAGCCATGAAAACACTTACGAGAGAAGACAAGAAGATCTTTTACAGCATCTGAAGACGAAACATCTTGTGAATAAAAATCATACAAGATAGAAATTGATGGTACAGATAGTTTGGCAACTCCAAAAAACAAAGAAATATGCTCAAGGAAAACCACATTCCGAGAAACACGAATACGACAAGTAGAAGGATCATAACAAAGAAACCCTTTGTGATTAGGACTATACCCCACAAATGCACACATAACAAATTGAGGAGAAAGTTTAGAATGCTCACGAGAAAGGAGATGTACAAAACATACACATCCAAAAACATGAAGATTAGTCAAATTGGAGTGTAACCAAATAATTTTTGATGAGGAGACATGTTAGCAAGAATAGAAGAAGGGACACAATTGATAAGAAACACAACTGTACTAGCTGCCTTTACCCAAAATGATGGAGGCACATGTGATTCTTGTAGAAGAGTTCTCACAACATTGAGAACATGTCCATTCTTACGTTTTGCACACCATTTTGTTGTGGAGTGTTTGGACAGCTCCGTTAAATTTGTATTCCATGATTCTTCAGATAGGATAGAAAATCTCCATCACAGTATTCTCCCTTTGTCAGTACTTGAAAAGTCTGCACTAGGTGCAACTAGAGGTGGTAGAAGTTGCATCTATGGTAGAGATGGCAACACCAAAGGAGGTGGTCGTGGTGGTGGAGCGAGAGGAGGTTGTGGTGGTCGCAGAGATGCAAGCATTAATGGTCATGGTACTAGTAGTTGTAGCATAGTAAGGGAGTGTAGTTATTGTAGAGGACATATAGGGAATTTCTATTATGATTTACAGGGCCCTCCATCTACTTGGGCATATCATATTGTAGTAAGAGAGGATGGTGCATTGATTTAAAAGGCGCACCTCAAGCGCACAAGAGGTGCATTTTGGGGTATGCACCTCCCCCATGTCCTAGGCGCAACCCTTTCAAAAGGCGCACGCCTGGTGCGCCTAGGCGTGCGCCTTGCGCCTCAGCCCAGGTGTGTGCCTTTTTAAAATTTTGCGCTTTTTGTTGTTTTTTGTCTAACGACTGGGCTAATGTTGTTCATTCATTGCAATAAAATATCTTCTTAAAAGGCAATGAAAGTTATAAAATCATTATTTCTTATGTGAGAAATAAGAATTTTAGATCCTAACATAGGCTTTTTCAGGCTTGCCTCAAGGGGCGTGGTACAAAGGCGACTCATAGAATCAAGAATGCAATATATTTTACATCACATTAGCTACTTGAAGAAATGCAATTAAGGAGAAAAAGAGATTGCGGGTTTTACATGCTTGAAAATGCTTTATATGTTTGCTTTTATTTTTAAATTTTCATTTGAATACGCTTTACATGTTATGTTTATGTATTTTAATTTTAGATAATAGGTTTTTTAAAATATATATTTTAAAATTTAAGTTTATATTTTTTATTAACATTATGTTTAATATTTTTTGAATTTTTTGCATTTTTTTTGAATTTTTTTGAATTTTCTGCCTTTTTATTTGATTTTTTAGCTTTTTTTTGGCCATTGTGCTTTTTTTGCACCTTGCATTTTTTAAACACTGGGATGGTGGTGCTATAGGTGATGACTCCACTATTTTAGGATCTAGGAAGGAGAAGGAGATGGTCTCAATCACCCAAAAAGAGTATGAGAAGCTTCTTCTTCTGGTATTATTGTAACCCTTGCAAAGTTAGGTAGAACTTGCCTTGTTTCATCTTCTAAGTCTTGGATTATTAATTCTAGAGCCTCAAATCACATGACTAGGCCTTCGGACTTGGTTGTATCTTTATCCCCTTCCTCTACCTCCCAATCTATCACCCTAGTTAATGGAACTACATCCATTATTTCTAGTACCAGTAATGTAGCTTTACATTTTGACTTCTCTACCTTCTGTGTTATATGTTCCTAAATTTCCCTTTAGTCTAATGTCAATTAGCAAGTTGACGAAAATGTTAAATTGCTCTATCTCATTCTTCCTCTCCTATTGTGTTTTCCAAGATTTAAGGACTGAACTAGAACAAACAATACATTTTGAGGAGATATTGTGTAGACAAAATCATAGGAGTTGTGGTTAAAGGAAGGTAATTGTTTTGGAGCAGCTACAGTAACCCGAACCAGTGAAGAAGGAAGAAGAAGATGAGGAAGAAGACAAGAGAAAGAGAGAACAGGAGGGTTTAGTCGAAACTGATTAGTTTCTCATTCAGTCGACCCCTAATGTTTATTAGGTTCTAATTACACTTACAAAGACTAAACTGCCCTCACTTAAGTGTGGGAAGAGTACTCTAATAAAACAGCCACATAAGCAAAGTACTTAACTGACATGAGATTACTAAACTACCCCTATTCGACTCACACTAACACTCCCCCTCAAGCTGGAGAATATGTCATATAATCCCAGCTTGTTACATAGATAGTTCACTTTCCCTGAGTTTAGAGCTTTTGTAAACAAATCTGCCCATTGATCATTCGAGCCCACATGTTCTGTGTTTATCTCTCCAGCAAGGACCTTCTCCCTCACAAAGTGGCAATCAACCTCTATGTGCTTTGTTCTCTCATGAAATACAGGATTGGATGAGATATGGAGTGCATCTTGGTTGTCACAATACAGTCTCATAGGTTTATCCATGTGAAACCCAATTTCTTGTAGAAGATTCCTCAATCACACTAACTCACAGGTAGTATGTGCCATGGCCCTATACTCAGCTTCAACACTACTTCTAGCCACAACCGTCTGCTTTTTACTCTTCCACGTCACAAGATTTCCTCCAAGAAATGTGCAGTAGCCCGTAGTAGATCTTCTATCATTCACTGAGCCTGCCCAATCTGCATCTGTATACCCCACCACTTCAAGTTTTCCACCTGGTTTATACAATAGTCCACGGCCTGGAACTCCTTTCAGATACCTCACAATTCTAAGAATTGCATCCCAGTGAGGTATACGAGGGTTCTGCATGAATTGGCTCACCACACTGACTACAAAGGATATGTCGGGTCTCGTGATAGTCAGATAGTTCAGTTTCCCCACTAGTCGTCTATACCTTCCAGGATCTTCAAATACTTCTCCTGTATCACTGCTCAACTTTACATTTGGTTCCATAGGGGTCTTAGCCGATTTTGCACCTAACAGTCCTGTTTCTTCCAATAGATCAAGAATATATTTTCTTTGGCACAAATTTACACCTTGTTTTGACTTGGCAACCTCTATTCCAATGAAATACTTCAATGTTCCAAGATCTTTTGTTTGGAAATGATTTTGCAGAAATACCTTTAATTTGCCAATTCCTAATTTATCACTGCCAATAATGACAATATCATCCACATAGACCACTAATAGAATCTTCCCAGCTTCTGAGTCATAGCTGAATACTGAGTGATCTACCTGGCACTGTTTCATTCCAAAACTCTTCACCACTTCACTGAACTTCCCAAACCAAGCACGCGGCGATTGTTTCAACCCATAAATTGCCTTCTTCAATTTGCATACTTTACCATCCTCCCCCTGAGCAACAAACCCAAGTGGTTGCTCCATATATACCTCCTCCACAAGATCACCATGGAGAAAGACATTCTTTATATCAAGCTGAAACAGAGGCCAATCATACATAACTGCCAGGGAAATTAGTAAACGAACAGAACCAATCTTAGCCACCGGAGAGAATGTCTTCATGTAGTCCACTCCATACAACTATGAGTAAGCTTTAGCAACAAGTCTGGCCTTCAGACGCTCCACACTACCATCTGGCAAGTATTTCACAGTATATACCCATTTACAGCCCATAGCATGCTTACCAGGTGGGAGAGTAGTAAGTTCCCACGTTTGAGTATGTTGAAGAGCAGAAAGTTCCTCCTCTATTGCCCGCCGCCAATCAGGTGAACTGAGAGCTTCTTCAACATTGTTAGGTATGGAAATAGAGGATAAAAGGGAAACAAAATGGCGATGTGAGGTAGAAAGACGAGATAATGAAACAAAATTGGAAATGGGATGGAGGGTAGAACTGCGTTTACCTTTCCGTAAGGCAATGGGTAGGTCAAGGTCTGAAGGTTCAACAATAGGAGCCATGAGAGGATCCGCAGATGAGGTAGAAGCTGGAGGAGGGGCCGGTGTCGTTCGACGTGTATACACTTGCCGGATTGGTGGACGTTTGGTGGTGATCTGCACGGGATGAGGTGATGAGTCTACTCCAACAACAACATCTGGAACTGGATCACTGATAGGAAGAGGAAGAGGAAGGACGGGTGGAGACGAAGGCGCTTCAAGACTTGAGAAGAAGGGGACTGACTCAAAAAAGGTGACATCATGGCAGACATAGCACTACCGGGTAATGGGATTATAACACTTGTACCCTTTTTGAGTTCGTGAGTAGCTAAGGAAGACACATTTAATTGAGCGTGCATCTAGCTTGTCTATTCCAGGGCTCAGATTGTGGACAAAGCACACACAACCAAAGACACGAGGAATTAATGGGAATGGAGATAAAGTGGGAAACAAGATAGAGAAGGGGGACCGACCATGAAGGATGAAGGAGGGCATCCGATTAATGAGAAAACATGCAGTGAGTACAGCATCACTCCAAAACCGTTTAGGAACATTCATGTGGTGAAGAATAGACCGAGCGGTTTCAAGAAGCTGATGGTTCTTCTGTTCAGCTACCCCATTTTGTTGAGGGGTGAATGCACATGATGTCTGATGAATAATGCCATGCTGTTCTAAATACTGTTGAAATGAAGTAAGAAAGTATTCACGACCATTATCTAAACGGAGAATTTTGATTGGAACACCAAATTGTGTGCGTCTTTCAGCATGGAATTTTTGAAAAATGGAAAACAATTCACTTCTTTCTTTCATTAAGTTAATCCATGTCATTCTTGAACAATCATCAATAAAGGAGACAAAATACTTGTACCCATTATAAGACTCTATTTTGATTGGACCTCAAACATCTGAATGAACCAAAGAAAAATGACTCAACATACGACTCTCAACTCTTGGACTGAAGGACACATGACGATGTTTCCCAAACTGACATGACTCACATTGCAAAACTGACAAATGACTCAATGACGGGACCAAAATCTTGAGAACCTTGAGAGATGGATGTCCCAGTCGGCAATGCCATTGTAGAGGAGTAAGTGAAGTCTGAAGAGCAATTGAAGATCCACCACCGTCAAGAGCAATTGAAGATCCACCACCAAATTCTTGCCCCCCACCAATCTTCTTCCCCGTCTTGAGATCCTGAAAAACACAAGTGGAAGGAAAGAAGGTAACAGAACAGTTAAGAGCTTTGGTTATTTTACTAACAGACATAAGATTGAATGGAAACTTAGGGACACATAAAACAGATGATAAGGGCACAGAAGCCATGTCAACATTACGAACACCACATATGGGGGATGAGTACCCATTGGCAAGTGTAACAGTTTGTGATGTGGAGGTTTCAGAAAGAGAAGAGAACACACCTGGAGTCCCGGTCATATGATCTGAGGCTCCAGAGTCAATAATCCAGGGAGGTTTTAGATGACATGCAAGCAATACCTGATTGGGCAAGTGTGGCAGTGGTATGCTGTGAAGTAGTTTGAAGGAACCGTTCATACTCATCATGCGGTACGCTCACCATCTCCCTCCCAGAGGTAGATGTAGATGTGGGAGGAGTTCGGTCTGCCGGTTTACTGTCACTGATATCAACCTCACCTGCTATAGCATGATTAGCCCATTTAGAGGGAGGGTCAGGTAGATCATAACAGAAATTCACTGTGTGTTCCTCTCTACCACAATGAGTACATTTCCTTGTAGAGTTATTCTTCCCTCTGCCACGGCCTCCCCCTGAGTCACGACCACCCCGACTAATCATGAAACTGCCACGGCCTCCTCGGGGAGCATGACCTCTCCCTCTTGTACTATGTCCAACCCCTCTAGCTGTCACAAGTGCTGATCTATCAGACTGTGTGGAGTTCTCTGTCTGTCCCAAAGAAATTCTATGAAGCCTTGAGAATCTTCCTCAAGTGTAGGAAGAGTAGAGCCCCCCAATATTTGGGCTCTAACTGGTTCATATTCCGACTTCAGCCCCACTAAAAATCTTATAACATCTAGTTGCTCCCATTGCTGTTGCTGAACTTTAATATCTGGAGTAAGGGGGTGATAGACATTGAGTTCATTCCTTATATTCTTCATGCAGGCATAGTACTTAATGAAGGAAGATTTGGCCCAACCTCGAAAATCACGCCACGTGGCAAAAAAACAAGTAACTCGGCACTTAAAACAGCATACCGAGGGCACAAAAAGAAGAGACCAGCGGTCCGAACTCCCCTCGAGGAGACTGTACTCCCCTCGAGGAGACCAACTCCCTGCAAGGAGCCCGAACTCTCTACAAGGGGCCCGAACTCCCTACTTAGAGCTCGAACTCCCTACGAGGAGCCCGAACTCTCCCTTTGTCCCCGAGTCACACAAAGCAGAGACCCAAACTGACCCGTCTTATGACAGTTCGGGACCCCCCCCCCCCCCTTATCCAATCTCAAGACTTCGCCTCACGCATCGCTCCAGGCACTTCGCTTCCGGAGCATTGAACTAGACGAACCACACCGTACCTGACACCAAAGGAGTCCGTATCCAGGGGCGGCGCACCTGACTGACTTGGGATCTGACGCTTGACGGCCGCATTTCAAACGGCCACCTGCCATCGTCACCTGTCACCACTACCTCCAGTTACAGAGACAACTTCGACAAAAAGAGCAGTGACGGTTCTGAAAGAATGGTAGGATCCATCTAATGGACGCCATAAAGGTTGCGGAATGGGTGGGGCGAATTTCAAAAATTTCCTACCTTCTCCCAACTGGGAATCATATTCCCTGAATTTAGAATACAATATTCAAGGATCTACTTGAACCCTAATCAAACCAGATCTGTACCAAAAGATAAATGGGAGGATTATACCTGATCCGGAGAAGCAGTATCTCCCAAAGTTGGTGTTCACGCCCAAAGAATGCTCCAAGATCTGTCCCTGCTAAAGATGACACAGCTGTGGATGGAACAGAACCAGCAGGGTGCGTCCTACACACTGGATCCTTCACAAGAATCCCCTGGATGTACTAAACACTGAATTCTTTCAGTCTTTCTTGCAAGACTGATGTCAAGAACTGGTTTCTTGACTTTCTTTTCTGCAAAGATCAAATCTTGCAACAATGCAGATGGCGGCGGCAGGAGGAGATTTCCAGAAACGAAAAGGCTGAACTGTTTTCTTTTCTGGAGAGAATGAGATCTAATCTCAATTCGCAGGAACCTTTCTTTCTTACCAGAACCTCTTGGATCGAAATCTGATTTCCCTCTCTTGGTTCATTCGAAAATCTCCTCCTTTCTTCTTGATTAAGAAATCTCCTAATTAGGAGTTATCCCAATCCAAATCAGTATTTGGATAGGGGATAATCTTAATCCTTTTCCCAGATAGAGTTAGCTTACTCCTGATCTTATCAGGAGGTTACCAGATTCAAATCTGATTTGAATTTGGTCTCTAAGAGTGGATAAGGCTAAGAGCCCAATCCTTTTTGCTAACCTCAATCTCAAATTCGCCCCATTGATGGGTGATCATATCAGCCCACTTCGAAATGGGCTTTAGGCCCATTAAGTATTCAGTGTTTAATTAGTTTCCAATCTGCTGCCCAGTTGGGCTTCTTTGTATGGCGTGGGACCCAAGCATTGATCTACACACCAGCCACATGGGTTCGGCCCAGCCTTTAATACAAGGCCCAGCCAAATTCACTGAAAATCTCAATAAACCCCTTGAGTCCATCGTATGAACCCTATGGGCCCAACACTTGCATTAAGTGGTCCCTGGGCCAAGCCATCTTATAAAAACCCAGGGACTGTGGGCAGGTGCAAGATTAGCCCATCAGGTATTATCCTAAATGGTCTTACACTTAACCTCTCAGCCCTTAATGATCAAGCACTGCCCGACAAGAGAGGACCTCTCCCTCGGCTGCAAGGAACAGTGCCGCACTCTCCTCTCACATGGATCCCGGGAATTAAAACCATTTGCAAACATTTTGAAACCGTACATATAGATGTAAATATATTAATTTTGCAAAAACAAAATTCCAACGATTGAAATCAACTGCCGGCAGTTTGGTTTCCATCAGAGAGAGTGCATTCCCGATCATTACCCTTTGTCCGACAAAGTGGCTGATTCTGTCACTATGACCACCCACTCAGATGAATTCTCAAACTGCCCCAACATACCCAGGTTTTGATCCCCACTAAGGATCTCACTGATTGGCATATCAAAGGCAGCCTGATCCAACACCTAGTGAAGTGTCATAATCGAGTCTAGGGGTCAGGTGTAACTTTCCAGTTTTGCCCATCTATCTCTAAGGTCCAGGGCAAGACTGGAAATCTGGTCCGGTTCAAGGATTCAAGTAATCCCATGCTGTATGTGCCTCGGGTCTTACCCTGATGGCTGAGACAGGCCATCCCAACACTTGGTGGCACACCAGTATCAGCCTTGGCAGGATAAATCTCCCCAGACTTATCCAACGGCTGTGAACATTTAAAACTAACATGAGTCTCTACAAATGTCCAGTTTTAGGGTTTTACACAGAATTAAACCAAACAACATGAATCAAACATGCACTTTATTTATTTCCACTAAATAACAAAAGTACATCAAAATGATTGAAGCTAAGGGCATACAAAACTGTCTAACAGGTTCTGCCCCAGCAGAGGCAATGATGCCCGAACTGGCAGAAGCACGGAAATACTCATTCCCGACCTGACAGGGGTCTAGGAGTGAGTGCGCGAGGTGGTTATAAAAGGCTCTCCACCCCCAAAGAGGAGGTATGCAAACTTTGCGCTATCTGGTTTTATCTTGCCTTTGAAGGATTCTAACTTAAGCTTCGGAGCCTTTACACCGGGTTCTCCCCGGAGTTTCCTCATCTCCTCCGTTTCAGGTTCCCTGCTACTCAGTTCAGAGGCAAGGTCGTTGACAACTAGGACCGGCCGGATTGCACATCATCAATTGGCGCCGTCTGTGGGAAACGCTTCAAAAAGGCCTCCCTCCAAACTCTCATAACCCCCTTTTCTTCTTCAAAAAACCCAACACTCATGGCCTCTTCCAGCAACGCCGGACGTGGCACGGAGACAAACACCACCGGGGAACTACTTCAAGTTCCCGTAGTGTGCGTTGGACAGTTCACCATCCCCCTTTCGGTGTGTAGAGAAGATGGGCCGAATAATTGGTTCCATCCAATTTAACTATAGTTACAGCCAACAAGGAATTAGTTGTAGTTCCCAAATTATGTCCATATTCAGTAGTGCTCTTGTTCTCAATTTCTGAGAAGTCCATTATGTAACAGCTTCAATTAGGGTTTCGGCAGGCCTTTAAAAGTGATCTGATTTCAAGGAACTTAGATTGAGTTGAAACAGTAGCAAACAATACAACTCACAAACTCAGTTCAGAACTGACAGCCGTGAGAACCAAGTTCGGTGGCAGCACTTTCAAAGGGGAGAAACCCTGATTCAGCCTTCAAGGAACAATCAGTAGGCCTCCAAACAATATGTATTCTTGGTTCCCAACAATAATTTCCCAAGGAGAACAAAGAAAAACAGTCCACAGTACCTAAGGGGACTTTTTACAAACACTATGTATGCAACAGTCAACACTTCACTGTTAACAAGCAGAAATCGCTTCAAGAACACTTTGTCTAAGTCCAAGAAGCAGCTGAACTAAGTAGAGGCTTGTACCACTTAATTTAGATCAGTTTTTTTAGCAGTTTAGAAGCCCAATAACAGCCGAACCACACTTCCAGAATAACCCAGAAATCAGTCCAGCAACAGTGGGCCGAATGGAGGTGTTTTGAATGCTTTAACAGTCCTCCTAGAAAACAAAAAATAACTCAGCAAAGAACTGAGAAAAGACTTACAGCAAGAGAGTCTCTGGTTTCAACTATAAACCAGGCCGAACACTTGTTCTCTGAGATAATTTCGAAAGTCCTTTTCTCTGATTTCAAATCAGGCCAAACAACTTGCTCTCTGATTCTTCCTGGTCACCGAACCCTTCTCCAAGTGTATAGAAACTTGGGCATCCTCCAATGACCTCCAAGAACCAGGCGGATGACTGTAAACTTTCAGCCCTATAACCTCCTCATGTAGTTGGCTGAACTAGAACCACATGAGGGACACGCCAAGCAATGACCCGCTCTGACACCAAGTTGAAAAACAGCCCACTTGATGTATGGAACTGTTTGATATTAGATGCAAACCAGAAAATGAACAAACAAGAGAGGAAGAGAAGAGAGAGCTGGCGGCAATGAGTGTTAGAGAGTAAGAGGTTCGAACATAACCCATCTCTAACACTCTAAACATCTTATCAATAAGTTAATCTTTTACAAATTACAGAGAGGCCCTTGAGTGAGCAGGAAAATACAGAAAAACAGACTATTACAGAGTATGGGCCCAGAATAAGGCCCACAACAGAGAGAAACATAACATAACATAAAATGACAGTCTATGGGCCATTCGGCCCATCTTCTCTATACGGTGGATGGAATCCCCAGCTTGAATGCGCCACAAGCAGTGGCGCCCGTAAACCTTCCTGCCACAAACATCCCCTTTCCTCCCCCTATTGAGACAACCTTTACCGA
Organism: Nelumbo nucifera; assembly: GCF_055504915.1. Classification (NCBI taxonomy): domain Eukaryota; kingdom Viridiplantae; phylum Streptophyta; class Magnoliopsida; order Proteales; family Nelumbonaceae; genus Nelumbo; species Nelumbo nucifera. The sequence goes on from NC_142655.1 coordinate 44,821,350, forward strand.
ACCGACTGCCGTCCCCCTGGCAGCCAGCCAAAACCGGTTGGACGACCTGATGCAGTGCATGCGGACAATGCAAACCCAAATGCAACAGTTCCAGCAACACTAGCTTCACCAGCACCAAGTGCTGCACAACATCTCCCAGTATCACTATCAACAGCAGTTCCCCCAACTGCCACTGCACCAACCACTACTTCCACCTCGCCACCCTGCTCCGAGGCCGGTCAAGGCCTCCCCGCAGGATGGGTGCCCCCACCAAGGAAAGGCCTCCAGGCCCCAGAACCCCCCTAACAGCCAGGCCTCGCAGCTCATAGGCGGGTCGGGAACCTTGCCCGCGTGATCGGCACCTCGGCGTTCCAAGCCCGAGTTCCCACTCACGGAAAACCGATTCGGCGCCTTGGCAGCAGCAGACTACCAGCATTCTGGGCCCATCGAGCTCGGCAACATGGAGGCCAGCAGCGCCAGTACAAGGCCCACTCAACAGTGAAGGCGCCGGCGAAGTCGCCGAACCGCCACCCGTGTCCTGTTAGAGCTCAGAGGCAAAGAAGAGACGAGCTCGGACAAGGTAGGAGCTGCCCTGATTCTCTTAGTTCCTTCCCTCCTCGCATCAGAACTCCTGGCGGTCCCCTTGCCCAGGGATTTCAAGCTTCCACCTCTAGACAAGTATGACGAGTCCTTCGACCCCAACGACCACGTTGACGCTTTCCAGTCCCAAATGCACATCGCCAGGGCCAGCGAATCGTGCATGTGCGTGGCCTTCACCACCACCTTCAGGGGGGTAGCCCGCACTTGGTACAGGAACCTGGCCCCCGGGTCGATAAAGTGCTGGGCTCAGTTCATGCAGGTCTTCACCGCACACTTTGTCACCAGCAAACAGTGCCCCAGAACAGAGGAAAGCATCTTCGGAGTAGTCCAAAGGGAAGGAGAATCCATACGGGGCTACATCAAGCGATTCAATGAAGCATGATTGCAGATACCGCGGTTGGACCCCACGGTGCAGCTCGCGGCGGCCAAAAGAGGGGTAACGCACAAAGAATTCAAATGGCACATGGTAGCTAACCAACCCGCAACCGTGGCCGAATTCCTCAAGCTCGCGGACAAGTTCATGAGGACAGAGGAAGAAATCAACCAACGAACCGAAGGCGGGAACGAGAAAAGAAAGAGGGAAGGCGAGCCCTCCAACCCAGTCGACAGGAAAAACCCGGCTCGGGAGCCGAAGCCGAACCAGTCGTTCCGAGCTCCCCTAGCAGTTCGGACGGATTACACGCCGTTAAACACAAGGCGGACCGAGATCTTAATGACGATCAAGGACGCCCCATACGTGAAGTGGCCACCTCGCCTAAAGGGAAATCCGAACGAAAGAAATAAGAATTTGTATTGTAGTTTCCATAGAGACCATGGTCATAGTACCGAGCAGTGTAATAATCTCCGGGACGAGATAGAGGGGCTCATCCGTCGCGGATACTTGAGAAACTTTGTACAACACAACAATAATAACAATAAGGCAGGTCGGCAAAGGGAGCACGAAAAGGATGCCCCCGAATCTAGCAGCAGACCTGCCGAACCGTTGCAGCGACAGCCTCCGGAAGAGAGGCCAGTTCGGGGAACCATCCATGTAATTGTGGGAGGTTCGGTGGTAGCAGGGTGTACCTCGGCAGCAGCCCGGACTTCAGTTTGCGAAGCGGCCCTCGAAGAACGGAACCCCCCAAAGAGACCAAAGACTGAAGAACCATTCTACTTCACGGAGGACGACGCGCGAGGGGTCCACTACCCCCACGATGATGCGCTTGTCATTAAACTAAGGATCAGCGACTTCGAGGTCAGACGTGTACTCGTAGATTCGGGCAGCTCGGCGGACATCCTCTTTAAATCAGCATTTGACCAGCTACAGTTACAGAGAAGCCACCTGAAGCCCGCGAACACTCCCTTGGTGGGTTTCAGCGGAGAGGAAGTCAGGCCCCTCGGAAAAATAACAGTACCTGTGGAAGTTGGCACATGGCCTTGTGTGGTCAGACTCGACCATGATTTCCTGGTGGTCGCGACCCCCTCCCCATACAATGCCATAATAGGGCAGCCGATCACGCATATCCTAGGGGTAGTGGTCTCCACCTACTATTTGGCCATGAAGTTCCCTACGGACTTCGGTGTGGGAGTAGCGTGGGACGACCAGCTCGAGTCCCGCAAGTGTTATGTTGCCGCCCTGAAGGAAAAAACCAAGGCAGCCGACGACCTCGAACTGGAGCGGCCTGCGAAGCAAGGCGAGGAACGAGCTTCGCCCACAGAGGAAACAGTCGCAATCCCGACTTCGGCTACGGACCCAGCTCGTACACTCCAGATCGGTGCTTCCGTCGAGGAGCCCCTACGAACCGAACTGGTGAGTTTTTTACTTCAAAATTTAGATATTTTTGCATGGTCCGCGGCCGTTATGCCCGGTATTGACCCTGGCCTCATAACTCACAAACTTAACACTGACCCTGTAGTCAGACCCGTTAGACAGAAGAAACGCAACTTAGCCCCAGAACGCTGGAGGGCAGTCGACGAGGAGGTCGAGAAGCTCCTCGTAGCAAACTTCATAAGGGAAGTCCATTACCCGAGCTGGGTGGCCAACCCTATGCTGGTAAAAAAGGCAAACGGCAAGTGGCACATGTGCGTCGACTACACCGACCTGAACCGAGATTGCCCGAAAGATTGCTTCCCCCTCCCCAGAATTGACCGCCTAGTGGACGCGACCTCGGGGCATGAGTTGCTAAGCTTCCTGGACGCCTACTCAGGCTACAACCAAATCCGGATGGACCAGTCTGATGAGGAAAAAACCAGCTTCATAACCGAGTTCGGCCTGTACTGTTACAAGGTCATGCCCTTCGGATTAAAAAATGCCGGGGCGACCTTCCAAAGACTTGTAAATAGGCTGTTTCGGCCCCTGATTGGCACGAAGATAGAGTGTTATGTAGACGACATGGTGGTCAAGACAGTTTTCACAAAAATTAATACAAGACTTAGATTTTGTCTTCCAAATCCTACGTCAGTTTAGCATGAAATTGAACCCCAACAAATGTGTCTTTGGCGTCACCTCAGGCAAATTCCTAGGCTACATTGTCAATCGGCGCGGTATTGAGGCCAACCCGGACAAGATAAAAGCCATCCTAGATATGAGACCACCTCGGAAAGTAAAAGAAGTTCAGAGGCTAAACGGCCGCATAGCCGCTCTAAGCCGCTTCATGTCCAAATCAGCAGACCGCTGCCTACCTTTCTTCAAAGCAATCAAAGGCAAAGGGTTCGAGTGGACCCAAGACTGCCAGCTCGCGTTTGACGAGCTAAAAGGTTACCTCGCTAGTGTACCAACCTTAGCCCGGCCCGAGGAGGGCAAGGTCTTAGAACTGTACCTCTTGGCAAGCGACGAGGTAGTCAGTTCCGTACTTATAAAAGAAACAGACCGTGTCCAGCGACCCATATATTATGTTAGTAAAATTTTGCAGGGAGTAGAGACAAGGTACCTGCAGATAGAAAAGCTAGCATACGCACTGGTGATAGCAGCTCGAAAACTCCGCCCGTACTTCCAGGTTCACACCGTCATCGTCCTGACCGACAAACCTCTGAGACAAGTTTTACTCAAACCTGAGGTTTCCGGTCGACTGACGAAATGGGCCATCGAACTCAGCGAGTACGACCTTCAGTACAAGCCAAGAACTGCTATTAAGGCCCAAGCCTTGGCAGATTTTATTGCCGAATGCACGTTTAGCCTCGAAGCCCCTGAGCCGGTCAAGCCCGAGATCCCCAGTTCGGGCGAGCTCGGAGCTCCGAAGCCAATCGAGTCTGAACCCCGTGAAGTAGCAGCTAGTGTAGCATCTCTCCTGGTTAGACCAAGCGCGAACTGGGATGAGGAGCCCTGGATCCTTCATGTAGATGGCTCCTCGAACCAGCAGGGCAGCGGGGTTGGAATAGTGCTACGCGGCCCGAGCGGAACAAAGCTGGAATACGCACTACGCTTTGAGTTCGCGGCATCCAACAACGAGGCGGAGTACGAGGCACTGATAGCCGAGCTGAACCTAGCGCACAAGGTCGGAGCAAAGCACGTAGTTATCTGCAGTGATTCCCAGCTCGTGGTCAACCAAGTTATAGGCGAATACGAAGCACGCGGGCTCACTATGATTGCATACTTGGGAAAAGTAAAGGAGGCTCTGCTCAACTTCAAGTCACACTTCATCAAGCAAATCCCGAGGTCAGAGAACACTGAGGCCGACGCCCTGTCCCGACTAGCCAGCACGAGTCACAACGCCATGAGAACCGTCTACATAGAGGACTTACCTCGGCCCAGTATTCTCGGTGGGGCAGAAGAGGTCGCTCCCATCTCTGAAGCTGAGCCGAGCTAGATCGACCCACTCGCGAGCTTCCTGCTAGACGGAACCCTCCCTGCGGACCGCAATGCAGCCAAGAGGGTGCAGCGCCAGGCAGCCAAATACGTCATAATAGGCGAACGGTTGTACCGACAATCCTACACGCTCCCCTACCTGCGATGCTTGAAACCGTCCGAAGCCGAGCTCGTACTCCGCGACACTCATGAAGGCTTGTGCGGCGGACACCTGGGGGGCAGAGCCCTCGCTCAAAAGGCACTTCGACAAGGATACTACTGGCCAACGATGAAGACAGAGGCCATCGAGCTCGTCAGAAAATGCGACAAATGTCAGAAGCATGCCAATATCCACCATCAGCCTACTGCTGACCTCAAGTACCTCACCAGTCCATGGCCCTTTGCACAATGGGGCATCGACCTTCTGGGGCCATTCCCACCAGCGATAGGTGGGAGAAAATTCCTAGTGGTGGCAGTAGATTACTTCACAAAGTGGATAGAAGTTGAACCTCTAGCAACGGTTACAGCCCAAAACATACAGAACTTCTTTTGGAAGAATATAGTATGTCGCTTCGGGCTACCTCGGGTACTGATCTCCAACAACGGCAAACAGTTCGAGGATATCAAGTTCCAAGAATGGTGCCAAAGTATGGGAATTAGTTAGAACTTCACGTCGGTCGCACACCCGTAGGCAAACGGCCAAACAGAAGTAATGAACAGAGCCATCCTCCGCGGACTGAAAGCACGACAAGACCGAGCTAAAGGGTTGTGGGCGGACGAGCTACCAAGTGTTCTATGGGCTCACCGAACCACGGAAAAAACCGCCACAGGGGAGACCCCCTTTAACCTCACCTACGACACCGAATCAGTAATCCCGGCGGAAATCGAAGTACCTACACTGCGACTAGAAGCATACGACGAGCAGACAAACGAAGACGAGTTATGCACCAACCTCGACCTACTGGACGAGGTGAGAGACCTCGCGCACATCCGAACTGCAGCCTACCAACAAAAGGTAGCTCGGTACTATAACGCCAGAGTAAAGAAGAGGAACTTCCGCATCGGCGACCTGGTTCTCCGTAAGGTCATGGTACCTGAACCCGGCATAGGAAAACTCGGACCAAATTGGGAAGGACCTTACAGAGTAAAGAAAGCACTCGGGGGGGCATACGAGCTCGAAACCCTAGAGGGAAAACAAGTACCCCGAGCATGGAACATTGTCAACCTAAGGCGATACTACCTGTAGACTGCCAAGCAAAGTGGATAAAATCACCACCAAAGCCTACGGGCTAGGATGCCGAACTAACGAAGGAACCTCGGCACAGGCAAGCAAAGAAAAGAGCTAAAGGCGAAACGGAGACAACGAACTAATAGGGACATCGGCATTTCAGAGCACCAAAACAGGCCGCGCGAGTGCGGTAACACGGGCAGAAAACAGATCGGACATATAGTCAGTTCGGCAAATATGCTCAGTTCGGGAGAAAGAATAACCAGCACTTCATTCCATTTCAAAAGGTAGTACATAAAAAAAAGAAAAAAAAAATTACAAGCCCGTAGCTATTTCTTCATCATCAGAAGGCACTTCAACAAAACCCGAAGGCCCCGCCTCGCCCTCAGAGTCTGGCTCGGCGTCAACAGCATTAGCCATCTCCTGAGTTATGCACGAAGTGGATATGGCGCTAACATCAAGCTCGGGGTACGTATTCCGGATCATCCACCGGCTTAGTTTAAAACCCCTCCTATATGAATCCACCATCAGATCATCAAAGCCCGGCGAAGCAATGTACTCATCGACGGCCTTCTTCTTGGCATCCTCGATACCTTGAGAAATGATCTGCATCCTCTCCCTGATATCCTCCTGAAGATACTCGACCTGATGTTGCAAATCCGGCCTCAAGTCCGCCATGTGCTTCACCACCACTCCTATGGTCTCGGCATCTCTCTGAGACCTCGCTTGCCTGATCCGTGAAAAACGAGCAGTCTCTTCGGCAGCACGAGTAGCAGCCTCAGCAGCACGAGCAGCCTCCTCGGTAGTGCGACGAGCCTCTTCGGCAACTCGCGCCTGCCTCGAGCTCCTCTCCACCTGAGCCGCCAAAGCGTGAATAGAAGAATTCACCTACCAAAAGAGACCGAATGATCAAAAGAACCAACAAAACAAAAACCAAAGAGCTCTAAAAAAGGAGAACACTTACCACCATGGCATGGGTAACGGCTCGGCAGGACACTTGATGCAGAGGGAGATCAGTCCACGCCGCGACCTCCTCGGGGAAGATAGCCTCTTTACTCTTTTGAAGAGCATGGGTCGGCGTCAACACACTCCTGAAATCCCCCGGGGCCCCCGAGCCCGAGGGCCCAGCTCGCGTATGAGCAGACCCGGAGTAAGCAGGAGCACTGGAGTATGTAGGAGCCCCTGTGTATGTAGTCTCAGCATAAGGGCTCCCTGCCGGCTCCTGCGTCGAAGGGACCATCTCGGGCTCCCTAAGCGGACCTTCTGGCTGGTAGCCCGACACCTCAGGCTCCGCATCCTGAGGCGTCTCGGCACGAGTTCGCTTGGCAACCCGCTTTCTCCTCTTCATACCTTGAAACAAGTGCCCACCCCGGGTCCCTCGCGAATCCATCACACCTGCGAAAAGAAGTTCGCCATCAGTAAAAAGCAAGAAAGACAGCAAGATAAGAGTCTCTAAGTGAAGAACCTACCCGAGTTCCGGCCGGCCGCAATGAGCTTGGCCTCCGTCAGATACTATTGACACTTCAGCCCAAGCCGCGCCCATTGCTGGAGGCCCTTCGCCGTCTCCTTGTCAAGCGTGATCCCGGAGTCAGGAGCGGCCATTCCCCACCCAGTCTGAAAAGGCCACCCTAGCACACTTCGCACCCCGAAATAGTCCCGCTTCCATGCTGGGACCTTGTTGGGGAGCTCGTGTAGAAGCTTAAATCCCGGGCGAGGAGACAGGTAGTAAGTCCGCCTGCACCCGGGGAGGGGACCCGCTTGCTTCTTAAGCATCAAGATTGAAGAAAAAATCTCCAAGTCCAACGGAAAGCTCTCGTCACAGAATAAGGAGATTGTCCCCACCAAGTTTCGAATGGAATTCGGGTGAAGTTGGCCGACCGTCACGCCGAAGTGGTTCAAGACTTCGACAAAGAGGGGGTGGAAAGGCAATCGCAGCCCCGCGGCGAGCTGCTCCCGGAATATCACGATCTCATCAGGACCGTGTTCCCAAGGAAAGCTACCCGAAGGTATGAAATAAGCGTACTCCCCGGGCAAGTTATAGTAAGTAATGAGGGATTTGAGCCCCTCGGGCATCATGGTCGAAGGGCCGAACTTGTCTAACCTCCGACCCCGGCGAGAGGTGGACGCCAAACTACCCGAAGCGCCACGGCCTACGAGCTCGAACTCTTCCTCGAGCTCTACCTTTGGCTCGCTAGGGCTATCGGGGGATGCAACTTGGTTCGTAGAACCTGCATCAGACCCGCTGAAAGGACTATCTGAGCCATCCGAGCTAGACATCGAGAATGATGATATCCAGGAAAGTACTCACCCGGACAAAAGCTGTAGACCACAGGAGCTCGGACGAGCGGAAGACCTTGAGCGCGAACTGAAGAAACCTGGACGCGAACTGCGAGCTAAAACTCAGGCGCGAGCTTGAGAGAAATACAGAAGTGACAACTGGGGTCCCCCCCCGCTATTTATGCTCACAGTGACCGAAAGGCAACAACTTAGATCAAAGCCAATCCGACGGCCTACAGCCGCACTGACCGCACATCCCCCGAGACCGATACGTGATTGGCGCACGTCTTTCTGAAACTGACGGAACGCCAGCGCACGTCTCCTCAGAAAAAGCGGCAGTGGCACGCCTTTTTCAAATTTGAAAAGATGTCCGCTATCGCGCCCCCCAAGTGGCGCGCTTTTTTTTGAAATTTTGAAATAACGCGCGCACCGCCACATCTACCAGCGTTTAGACAGGCCGGCGCACTTCCCGCCTAAATGGACGCTCGAAGAAGCCCAAGAAACCCTAACAAACGCACCTCGTGCCGGCAGAACCAAGATTCAAAGTGCAGGGCAAATCTACCTGACACCTAGCAAACTCCCCGCGCCAGGGCAAGACCCTTAGCACGAGGAGTGGGGGGCAATTGATGAAGGAAGATTTGGCCCGACCTCGCAAATCACGCCACGTGGCAAAAAAGCAAGTAGCTCGGCACTTAAAACAGCATACCGAGGGCACAAAAAGAAGAGACCAGCGGTCCGAACTCCCCTCGAGGAGACCAAGTCCCTGCAAGGAGCCCGAACTCCCTACAAGGGGCCCGAACTCCCTACTTAGAGCTCGAACTCCCTACGAGGAGCCCGAACTCTCCCTTTGGCCCCGAGTCACACAAAGCAGAGACCCGAACTGGCCCGTCTTATGACAGTTCGGGACCCCCCCCTTATCCGAACTCAAGACTTCGCCTCACGCACCGCTCCAGGCACTTCGCTTCCGGAGCATTGAACTGGACGAACCACACCGTACTTGACACCGAAGGAGTCCGTATCCAGGGGCGGCGCACCTGACTGACTTGGGATCTGACGCCTGACGGCCGCATTTCAAACGGCCACCTGCCACCGTCACCTGTCACCGCTACCTCCAGTTACAGAGACAACTCCGACAAAAAGAGCAGTGACGGTTCTGCCCCAGTAGAGGCAATGACGCCCGAACTGGCAGAAGCACGGAAATACTCATTCCCGACCTGACAGCGGTCTAGGAGTGAGTGCGCGAGGTGGTTATAAAAGGCTCTCCACCCCCAAAGAGGAGGTATGCAAACTTTGCGCTATCTGGTTTTATCTTGCCTTTGAAGGATTCTAACTTAAGCTTCGGAGCCTTTACACCGGGTTCTCCCCGGAGTTTCCTCATCTCCTCCGTTTCAGGTTCCCTGCTACTCAGTTCAGAGGCAAGGTCGTTGACAACTAGGACCGGCCGGATTGCGCATCATCAGTACTCTTCTAGTGTTTTGGTTCTTTGTTGTAAATCAAAATACTCCTGATAAAGCTGATACACTCTTGTTGTGTTATCTTGTCCAGAATATAGTTTCTTAGCATGCTCCCATATATCCTTAGCCGTATCAAGGAACATAAAGTTGGCACTAATTTTGGGTTCCATACTATTCCACAGCCAAGTCATGATTTGAGCATCTTCTTGTTCCCAATCATCAAACCCTGGAGAGTCCTCCGATGGCTTCTCATCTCTTACATGCTTTACTTTCTTTCTTGCCTTGAGAAACACTTCCATTGATTTTGCCCATGGAACATAGTTCTCCCCATTCAGCTTAATTGAAGTCTTTTGTACCCCTAGGTAGTCGGAGGAAATTACCACACTAGGTTTCTGATCATTGTAGCCATCTCCTATTGCTGCCATTGTACTCTTTCGCAATTGCCTCTTACCTTACTTCTCAGCTACAAGCTGATTGATGTTGTTCAGTTCGATACTTCAACACCTATTGCAGCCCCTAAACACAACAGTGGGAGCACACACTTGTTCTTCTTCACACTACTGCTGACTTCACACACCTACGACCCACATAAGCATCACAAGCACCACAACACAACAGTAGGCCCTCTTACAACCACTCAATAAAAAATAAATTGTGCATCACAAGCACCACAACACAGTCAAACTGCTACACCCAGTTCAGACTTGTTTAACACACTTAAGAGGGCATTACACAACCACAAGGAGCTTGGCAAGGTCACTGCATTCCACCTTACACCACTCGGCCACCTACAACAGCCCTAACACCACTCAACAACTCACAGCAGCCCTACACCATTCGGCTACTGCACACACAGCCCTTCCTAGGGCAACAATGAACCTAGTTTTCTAGGTTCTAATCAGTACTAACTGATTCTTGAAGGGTTCCTACCCAGAAATACCAGCAACACAAAATGACTAAATAACCAACCTTCCTTTGAGAGTATCAGCCAACCATTCACTGCTGAAATCACCTTCCTTGATGAAGAAAACTGTGCGCAGCAGAGAGCAACGAGCTGTGATGTCTTAGACCTAGGGCGAACCAGCTCTCTCCATTAACTAACCATAAACGAAGAAGAAGGTGTCACAAACACAGCTGAGATGCTTTACAAGCAGAAGTAGGTCAGACTCGCTCTGATACCATGTTTTGGAGCAGCTACAGTAACCCGAACCAGTGAAGAAGGAAGAAGAAGATGAGGAAGAAGACAAGAGAAAGAGAGAACAGGAGGGTTTAGTCAAAACTGATTAGTTTCTCATTCAGTCGACCCCCTAATGTTTATTAGGTTCTAATTACACTTACAAAGACTAAACTGCCCTCACTTAAGTGTGGGCAGAGTACTCTAATAAAACAGCCACATAAGCAAAGTACTTAACTGATGAGATTACTAAACTACCCCTATTCGGCTCACTCTAACAGTAATGAAAACACTGCATACGTTCAAGCTTCAGTAAGGAGAAGGAACAAGATTTTATGGATTCGGACTCAAGACAGAAGATTGGATGAGCAGAATGAGATTGTAGAAGAGATAAGGAGATTTTACATGAAATTATATAAATGCCACAACCAATCTAGGTATTCAACCCAAAACTGAACACCGTTACCTGCTGTCTGAGTTGCTCTAGTTCAGCTGGAAAATGAAGTTGGTAATTCAGCTCCACCGCCTCAGACACCATCAGCACCCCCTACTCAGCTTTTGCTCATTCAGGTAATCGGGCCTTAGCTCACCATGCCTCAGTTACAGGTAATACAGAACATTCATGGATAATAGATTCTGGAGCATCTGACCATATGACTGGCTTGCCGTCACTATTTAGTACCTATCACTTATCTTCAGGCAGAAACAAAGTGTCCATTGCTAATGACTCCCTCGTTCCTATTTCTGGCAAGGGAGACATCAAGTTGTCTAATGCTATTTCCTTATCTTCGGTTTTGCATGTTCCTAAGCTTGGTACTAACTTACTTTCAGTTAGTAGCATTACAAAAAACCAGAATTGTTCAGTAACCTTTTTTCTAGATCGATGTGTTTTTCAGGATCTGGAGACAAGGAAGGTGATTGGGACTGGCCGTGAGGCAAATGGAGTCTATTTGCTTTGAGGGAGTCCTCATTGGGAAGATAGTGAGACTAAGAGGTCTTGTGTTTCTCAGTTTGTTGATCAGGCTATGCTTTGGCATAATAGGATGGGTCATTTATCTTTTCGGGCTTTGAAGAGTTTGTTTACTAGTTTATTTGAATCTATCCAGATGTCTAGTTTGAAATGTGAGAGTTGTGAACTTGCAAAACACTGCAGGACAACCTATTTATTAAGTAATAATAGAAGCAATATTCCCTTTGAAATTGTGCATACTGATGTTTGGGGACCTTACCATACCATTGCCATGGGGGGGTACAGATATTTCCTACTGTTTGTTGATGATTATACTCTTTTTTCGTAGATTTATCTCATGCGTTCTCGAGGTGAGGTTCTAGCATTAACCCAGATCTTACATCAGATAATTTTAATCCAATTTAGGGTTAAAATCAAAATTTTTAGATTTGATAATGCGAAAGAATATTTTGCAAACCCATTAGCCTCATATTTGCTTGAACATGGGATTATCCATCAGAGTACCTGTCCTCATACACCACAGCAAAATGGGGTTACTGAGAGAAAGAATAGACACATATTGGAGGTAGCCAGAAGCATTATATTTACCTCTAATGTGCCTATACGTTTCTGCTGTTCTTACAGCAATGTATCTCGTCAATAGGATTCCTTCACGGGTTCTCGACATGAAATCTCCATTTACCCTCTTATATCCTGATAAAGAGTTATTTACCATTCCCCTTAAGACCTTTGGTTGTACATGCTTTGTTCAGATTCTTGGCCCTCATCGTTCCAAGTTTGATCCTAAGGCCTCAAAATGTATTTTCCTTGGTTCTGCACAAACTCAAAAGGGATATTGCTGCTATGAACCTACTTCTAGGAAAAGACTTGTCTCAATGGATGTCACTTTCTTTGAAGATGTACCCTATTATCCAAGGGTTTCTCCTCAGGGGGAGATTAGTAAGGATGGGGTTAACTCGTTAGAAGTTCCTTTACCTATCCCATTAAGTTAAGAGAGGTGTAATGGGGAGGGTTGTCAGAGATGCAGGGATGTGAGAGTCTATCACAGACGATGGAGACAGGTTGATTTCGGACATCAACAGTGCAGGCTAGTCCCAGTCTCCTCTGCAGATCTAGATCCCGGTACCACAGTAGCCCCAGTTCCTTCTGTAGAGCCAGATCCAGGTACCACAGATACTACAGATGAAAGACATCCCACCATGGAGCCTTCACCTTCATTAGATGATCTTGATCTTCCCATAGCAGTTCGTAAGGGCAAGCGTCGTTGCACCACATCTACAGCTCACAACATTTCTCTGTTCTTGTCCTACGATCATTTGTCTCCCTCCTATAAGTCTTTTCTCGCATCCATTGCCGATGTTCCCATTCCCAGAACAATACAGGAAGCATTGGAAGTACCAGAATGGAAAGATGCAATAAAAGCAGAAATGGATGCCCTCATCAGAAACAATACTTGGGAGATAGTTGATCAGCCTAAAGGTAAGAAATCGGTTGGATGTAGATGGGTATTCACTGTGAAACATAATGTTGATGGTTCTATTGAAAGGTATAAGGCTCGGTTAGTTGCAAAAGGATTTACTTAGACATATGGTATTGACTACTTGGAAACTTTTGCACCAGTAGCAAAGATGACCACTATCAGAGTCTTATTATCTCTTGCAGCTAGTTACTCTTGGCTGTTGTATCAGATGGATGTTAAAAATGCCTTCCTCAACGGAGACTTGCAAGAAGAGGTTTACATGCAGTTGCCTCCTCGATTTTATGGTACAGAGACAGGAAAGAAGGTTTGTCGGTTGAATAAAGCCTTGTATAGACTAAAACAGTCTCCCAGAGCTTGGTTTGATAGATTTAGACAAGCCTTTGAAAGGTTCGTGTTTGCTGAAATAGAGTTGTCGAATGAGAGGAGAAGAAGAAGAAGAAGAAGATATGAGATGGGCGGCAGAATAGTTCTCAGCCAGCCTTAATCTATTATATATAAGAACATTACATAATGTTACATAAATAGACCAGAATGCCCCTGATTAGTGATGGGACACCTAGTCAAAATAAACACTAAATAAGATTAGGCCCAATAACTAATGACTTAAGACCCAACAAAGATAAACATACAAATTAAGACAGCCGAACCAACACTCCCCCTCAAGCTAAGCATGGATGTCAATCATGTTTAGCTTGCCAAGTAAGTCCACGAATTTCATTGTAGCTAGCCCTTTAGTCAGAACATCTGCAATCTGCATCTCGGAGGGAGTATAAGGGATGCAGAGTTCTCTTGAGACAATTCTTTCTCTGACAAAGTGACGGTCTATCTCAATATGTTTCGTTCTATCATGTTGCATTGGGTTATTTGCAATGTTGATGGCAGCCTTCTTGTCACAGTACAACCTGAGAGGACACTCAATCTTAATTCCAAGTTCACCAAGCAGGATCTTAAGCCATAAAAGTTCAACAACACCATGAGCCATAGCTCGATATTCGGCCTCTGCACTAGATCTAGCAACCACATTCTGTTTTTTACTCCTCCATGTAACTAAATTTCCTCCAACAAAGGTGCAGTACCCAGAAGTAGACTTCCTGTCCCCAACAGAGCCAGCCCAATCTGCATCAGTATATCCTTCAACTTCAATTTTACTGTTTTTCCTGAACAGAATCCCTTTCCCCGGGCAAGACTTCAAATATCTGAGGATCCTTTCCACAGCTTTCATGTGAGGGATTTTAGGAGTGTGCATGAACTGACTGACAACATGTACAGCATAAGCAATGTCAGGGCGAGTGAGGGACAGGTAAATCAACTTCCCCACTAGCTTTTGGTATCTTTCCTTATCAAGGTAGTCCTCTCCTACTGACTCTTGTAGACCATGATTCTGTTCTATTGGAGTATCTGCTGGCCTACTCCCCATCATGCATGTCTCTTGAAGAAGATCAAGGATGTATTTCCGCTGACATATATAGATGCCCTCTTTGGATCTTGCAACTTCAATCCCAAGAAAGTATCTCAGTTGGCCCAAGTCTTTGATCTCGAATTCAGCAGCCAAGACCTCCTTTAGTCTTTTAATCTCTTCCTGATCATCCCCTGTAATTACCATATCATCCACATAGACAATAAGTGTTGTAAGTTTGCCATTTCTCTTCCTTATGAATAGGGTATGATCTGCCCCACTTTGAGTGTAACCCCCTTTCTTCATGGCCCCACATATCTTCTCAAACCAAGCTCGAGGGGGCCATATAGGGCTTTTCTCAATCTACATACCTTCTTGCCAAACCCATAACCTGGTGGAGGATCCATGAACACCTCTTCATGCAGGTCGCCATTCAAGAAAGCATTCTTCATGTCCAACTGATGTAGCTCCCATGAGAAATTTGCAGCTAATGATAATAGAACTCGGATTATGTTGAGTTTTGCCACCGGAGCAAAGGTTTCTTTGTAGTCAATCCCTTCTTTTTGAGTAAACCCTTTTGCTACCAATCTAGCCTTGTACCTTTCAATGGACCCGTCCTCCCTATGCTTCACAGTGAACACCCACTTGCATCCAACAGTGCCTTTCCCTTCTGGTAGATCCACTAATTCCCAAGTCCCTGCTTTCATTAAGGCCTTCATTTCTTCGTCCATAGCCTCTTTCCATTTTGGGTCAGAAATTGCCTCAGAATACCTGGTAGGAACATGCACAGAAGAGAGAGCAGACACAAAAGAACAATAACGAGGAGACAAATGTGAGTAAGACACAAAATCAGCAATGGGGTGTCTGATAGTACAAGAACGAGTAGACTTACGAAGGGCATCCGAGTCCAATTGGTTGCTGTCATGAGTTAGAGGGCCCTTCTTCCTTCTGTTGTAGGTGATTCTGATATCTCTTTGCAGCCTGTTGGAGTCTTCAGTAATATTTGCAACATCACTAGTAGTAGTTGGTACAATGGGAGCCTCACTAGATTCACCCGGGATACCACAACTAGGTGGATTAGGAGGAGAAGATGGAAGGCCTGAGGTAGAGAGAGGCACAAAGAATGGGGGAACAAAAGAATCCTCTTCCATCTCACTAGTCTCCCCCTGAAGAGGATTCTGGGAAGAATGAAAATAGGATTGAGACTCAAAGAATACCACATCCTTTGTGACATATTTTTTCTTGGTGACTGGATCATAACACTTGTATCCCTTCTGAGTAGGGGAGTACCTCAAAAAGATTCCCTTTGTAGCCCTAGGATCCAATTTGGTCTTCTTCGGATCCTTGACATGTATAAAGCAAACACAACCAAAGACTCTCGATGAAAGAGAAAAGTCAGGAAGATGAGGGCAAAGAACAGAGAAATGAGTTTTCATCCCCAATACCTTGGATGGCATTCGATTTATCAGATATGATGCAGTAAGGATTGCTTGAGACCAATAGTTTTTTGGAACTTTGTGCTGAAGTAGTAAGGCTCGAGCAGTCTCCAATAGGTGCCTATTCTTGCGTTCAGCAACCCCATTCTGTTGGGGGGTACTAGCACAAGATGACTGATGAATCATTCCAGCATCCTCCATAAACAGATTCAAGGGCCTTTCAAAGTATTCTACAGCATTATCTGACCTGAATTGTTTGATCTTCGTGCCAAATTGTGTTTCAATCATTTTGCAAAATGTCATGGTTACCCGCGGTACTTCTTCTCGTGCTTTTAATAAGTAGATCCATGTGCATCGAGAATAGTGATCAATAAAACTGATAAAGTATCGAAAGCCATCAACAGAAATAATGGGAGAGGGGCCCCAAACATCAGAGTGGACTAAGTCAAAAGGAGCTTGAATGTCATTACTCGAAGTTGAATAAACAGTTCTACATTGCTTTGATAGTTGACAGACTTCACAAACTAACTATTGACTTGAAACACCTTTGAATAATTCTGGAAACAACACTAACAATGATGAAAACGGTAAATGACCTAGCCTAGCATGCCACAGATGTAACCTAGCTATTGACTCCACATTGGACTGACTACTAGTAGCAGATGTTTGTAAGGCCGAACTGATGTTTGCATCAAGGTAGTAGAGACCTCCACACTCATGACCGCTCCCAATCGTTCTCTTCGTCAATCTGTCCTGAAAGACACAATGAGTAGGAAAAAAGGTTTATGCTACAATTCAAATTTTTGGTAAGCTTTGAAACAGATAAGAGATTTGAAGAAAGATTGGGAACATGCAAGACAGATTTGAGTGAGAGGTCCTTGCTGTTAGACAGTTTTGTATGCCCTTAGCTTCAATCAAGAATGATGTACTTTATGAATTTATTGTAAATGAATAAAAGTACATATTTGATTCATGTTCCCTTGGTATGTTTCTGTGTAATACCCTTAAACTAGACACTTAATGAGACTCGTGTTAGTTTAGAATGTTCACAGCCAGTGGATCGGTCTGGGGAGACCTATCCTGACAAGGCTGACACTATAGTGCCACCAAGTCAGTTGTGGTGGCCTGTCTCAGCTACCAGGGTGAGACCCTAGGCACATACAGTGTAGGATTAACAGAACCTTTGAACCGGACCAGATTTCCAGTATTGCCCTGGACCTTGGAGATAGATGGGCAAAACTGGAAAATTACACCTAACCCCTAGACTCGATTATGATACTACACTAGATGTCGGATTGGGCTGTCTTTGATGTACCAATCAGTGAGATCCTTAACAAGGGTCAAAACCTGGGTATGTTGGGACAATCCGAGAATTCATCTGAGTGGGTGATCATAGTGAAAGTATCAACCCCTTTGTCGGACAAAGGTAATGATCGGGGATGCACTCTCTCTGATGGAAACCAAGACTGCCGGCAGCCGATTTCAACCGTTGAGATTTGTTTTTGCAAAGTATATTTTATATGAGATATAAAAGTATATATTATGATTTCTAAAATGTTTGCAAAAGGTTTTAATTCCCGGGATCCATATAAGTAGAGAGTGTAACACTGTTCCTTGCAGCCGAGGGAGAGGTCCTCTCTTGTCGGGCAGTGTATGATCATTATGGGCTGAAAGGTTAAGTGTAAGACCATTAAGGATAATACCTGATGGGCTAATCTTGCATCTGCCCACAGTCCCTGGGTGTTACAAGGTGGCTTGGCCCAAGGACCACTTAGGGTAAGTGTTGGGCCCATAGAGCCCATAAGATGGGATTCAGGGGGTGCACTGTCCATAACAGTGTATTCGGCCAGGTCTTGTAACAAAGGTTGGGCCGAACCCATGTGGCTGATGTGTAGATCAATGTTTAGGTCCCACGCCATACAAGGAAGCCCAACTGGGCAGCAGTTTGGAAGGCTAATTGAGTACATAACCTTAAATGGGCCTTAAGCCCATTTCGAACTGGGCTGATTTGATCAGTCAATTATATGGGGCAAATTCTGAGATAGATTAGCAGATAGGATAGGGTCTTAATCCTATCCACTCAGAGAGTCTAGATCTGAATGTGATTCAGATTTAGAAACCTCCTAATGAGATTAGGAGAAAGCTAATCTAATCTGCAGATAAGATAAGGGTTTATTTATCCCTATCACCTAAAGAGAGATTTTATCCAAATATGATTTGGATAAGCAGCTCCTAATTCGATTAGGAGCTGATCTTTTAGGTTAACAAAAGAAGGGGGCGGCAGCCTAAGAGAGTGACATCTGATTCTCTTTAGAGCTAAGAAAAAATCACAGAAAGAGAGATTTCTGCACCCTGCGAATTCTCTCCTGCCGCCGCCATTGCCTTTAGTTTGATCTCCAGTTCTTGGGAGAAATCAAGATCTGATCTTGATTCCAATCTTTTAAGAAAAGATTGGTTGGAGCTGTACTCACAAGCCATCCAGTTGATTCTTGCGAAGGGTCAAGTTCTTTTGGAAGAACATTGCTGATTTTGCTCCATCCTGCACTGCGCCATCTTCAGTGGGAGCAGATTTTGGATCCTTCCTTGGGCGTGAACACCTCCATTGGGAGATATTGATTCTCTGTATCAGGTATATCCCCCCTTCTTCTTTTGGTTCAGATCTGATTTGGTTCTTGATTCAAGATTGATCATTGAAAATATGTTTTCTGAAATAGGGAATTCGATTCCCTGCAAAGATAGGAGAAATTTTTTTGAAATTCACCCTATCCATTCCGCAAGATTTGGGTGTCCATGAGATGGATATCCCATCCCTTCACTTGCTTAGGTCAACCACTCCTTTCCCAGAGATGGTAGAGAGAGAATCATCAGCAACCCTCATTTTATGTTGGCCAGACATTAAATGATAGGAAGAAAATAGAGAAGACATGTGTGTCATGTGGTCAGTTGCACCAGAATCAATAATCCAAGAGACAGGATCAATAGTACTAGATGCACTAAAGGCAGAGACAATACCTGATCTGGCAAGGGAGGAGGATGGAAGAGAATTGGTCCTTAGACGGGCTAGGGCCCGGCTAAGTACCTCTACCTCATCGGCAGTAAAACTCAAGGACCCGGTTCTAGGGGAATTAGTGGTCTGTCCCATGGAAGAGGAAGTAACTGTGGATGAGTGTTTTGAACCATCATCACTTTGACCCGTAGCCAGATTCACACTTGCAGATTGACCCTTCTGATGCTTCTTATCTTTCCTCAATGTAGCTGCCTTCAGATGCGGATGGAGAACCCAACAGGTCTCTTTCACATGCCTTTCCCCTCCACAGTGGGTGCACTTCAGATGTCTCTCGTCAGAGTGCCTGTTTCCCCTTTGATTTGTAGAGATTAGGGCCGAATGTTCCACAGACTGTTCAACTAGTTTAGTTTGAGTATCAACCTGCATCTCTTTTCTTCTCACCTCTTCATTCCTCACAAGGTAGTAAACATGATGTAAGTCTGGCATTTCATCCCTTCCCAGAATTTGGGACCTTATGCTCTCATATATAGGATCTAGGCCAGCTAGAAACTTAAATGCTCTACCCTCTTCAACTTGTTTGTCATGCTTTTCCTTGTCTCTGGCATTCTCCCAATCAATAATAAGGTGGTGATCTAACTCTTCCCATAGTCCTTCTAGTGTAGCAAAATATGTTGCAACACTCATATCTCCTTGCCTCAAGGCAGCAATGTCTTGACTCAGTCTGTAAATTCTGGCATTATTCTTTTTCTGCCCATAGGTTTTAGAAACTTTTTCCCATATCTTGGCAGCCGTGGAGAAATGTTGAACAGTCCTAGCTACTCTTGGAGTCATTGAGGCAAGTAGCCAGGACATAACTGTAGCATTCTCCTTGCGCCAAGTTGCATATTCAGTACTCCCCACTTCGGGTTCCTTCTTCTGCCCGTCCAAGTAACCAGTGAGTTCCTGGGATGTGATGAAAAGCATGGCTGAGACAAACCATTCTCTGAAGTTGTACTCATCCAACAACACACTTGTGATCTGTAGGCTGTGCAGATTTGGATTCTCCAAATTAGGAGATCTCCCACAAGCCCTAACATCTCTAGAAGACACTTCCCTGGATATGGAAGACATCTTCTCTTACTCGTAAATGTCAAGACTGTAAACACAATATATAGTGAATTGTTTCACACTTACGGAACTTGCTGCACTGTAAACTCAGTCCTGAGAACCCGACACAGAGCTGAAACACCGAGTATTGCACTGCACACTATGCCCTAATTACTGCTGTCACCGATTATAATCTGTTGTGCTACCTTCTACTGTGTTCTAATCACTGCTGCCGCAGCCTGCAATTTGCTGTGTTGGCTTCTACTGTGTGCTAAGCACTGCTATCGCAGGTTATAACCTCACCCACGAACAGTTCTAGGACTGCTGAGATTAGTCCTTCCGCCTAGGTCTGTTCTACACAGATCTATCTTAGCCGAATGGCTACAGTCTGCTGTACTGCGTCTATTAGGGCATCAGCCTCTGGGTCTAACTCCCCTTGGACCCTACAACCAAGGGAAACCCTAGATGTAGGTCCAGCTGTGTTCTACGACCAACCCTAGGGTTTCTTTGCATCAACCAAAAAAAAAAAAAAAAGAAGTGAGAGAGTTAACTGTGAGTAGAAGAAGAGGCGGCTGTTGTAACCAGTCGAAAGATTAGCGCTCTGATACCATATTTGCTGAAATAGAGCTGTTGAATGAGAGGAGAAGAAGAAGAAGAAGAAGATATGAGATGGGCGGCAGAATAGTTCTCAGCCAGCCCTAATCTATTATATATAAGAACATTACATAATGTTACATAAATAGACCAGAATGCCCCTGATTAGTGATGGGACACCTAGTCAAAATAAACACTAAATAAGATTAGGCCCAGTAACTAAGGCCCAATAACTAATGGCTTAAGACCCAACAAAGATAAACATACAAATTAAGACAGCCGAACCAACAGTTCGGATATGTATAGGCCCAATCAGACCACACCTTGTTTATTAAGAAAGTGGATTCTTCCTTAACCTTGCTTGTTGTATATGTGGATGATATTGTAGTAACAGGAAATGATAATACTGAGATTGAGTCCCTTAAGCAACTCCTTCATCAAGAGTTTGAGGTAAAAGATCTGGAAGAACTACGATCCTTTTTGGGCATTGAGGTAGCCAGATCCAAGCATGGGATTTTTGTTTCTCAAAGAAAGTATGTTCTTGACCTATTGGAAGAAACAAGAAAGTTGGGTGTTAAGCCTGCTGACACACCCATTGAACAAAATCACAAGATCAGTGCAGAGGGTGGAGAACCCCTTGAAGATAAAGCTATGTTCCAACGGTTAGTTGGAAAACTTCTCTATCTTTGTCTCACTCGACCCAACATCAGTTATGCAGTCAGTGTGGTTAGTCAGTATATGCACTCTCCTAGGACTAATCACCTCCTTGCAGTTGAGAGGATACTAGCATATTTGAAGAGGTGCCCAGGTAGAGGCATTTTATTCAAGAATAATTTTCACATGAAGATAGAAGTTTTCACAAATGTTGATTGGGCTGGGTGTGTTGATGATCGGAGATCTACCTTTGGATATTGTGCTTTTGTAGGAGGTAACCTTGTCTCTTGGAAGAATAAGAAACAAAATGTTGTTTCTCGTTCCAGTGCTGAAGTTGAATATAGGTCCATGGCAAATGGTGTAGCTGAGATCCTATGGTTGAGATCATTATTTGAGGAGTTAGGTATTGTTTATGAGAAACCCTTGATGCTGTACTGTGATAATCAAGCTGCCATCAATATAGCCTATAATCCGGTACAACACGACAGGACTAAGCATATTGAAGTGGATCGACATTTTATCAAAGAAAGGGTTACATCTCAAGAAGTATGTCTTCCATACATCACCTCCGACATGCAGCTGGCAGACCTTCTCACCAAGGCGGTTTCAAGGAAGAAGTTAGAAGCAGATCTATGCAAGTTGGGAATGACAAACATCTATTCCCAACTTGAGGGGGAGCGTAGAGAACACTAATGTGGACCCCACTAAGGTGGTCCCCACTGTTCGTATGTCAGCAATAAGTTATGATTAGGATTAGTTCTTTATGATTAGATTAGGACTAGTCTTTTATAAGATTAGGGTAAGATTAGGATTAGTCTTTTTTTCAGCTTTATCTTATCTTATCTTATCTTGTTATTTTATCTTATCTTGCCATGTAAGCAATTCAGTCCTTTTACAAGTATGATACTATGTATATAAATTTAAGAGGGGGGTGACTGTTTAAACACATCAACCCAACTCTCTTTTATCAAAATGTCTCTCTCTCTCTCTTTTCTCCCTCTTCTTTTCTTATTTTTTTTCTTCTCCTTTTAAGTGTCTATTCAATCTTGAGCAACTACTCTAATGACTGTTCAAGAATGACATAGATTTATTTAATGAAAGAAAAGAGTGAATTATTCTCCATTTTCCAAAATTTCATGCTGAGATACGTACACAATTTGGTGTTCCAATTAAAATTCTCTGTTCAGGCAATGGCAGAGAGTATTTCCTTACTTCATTTCAATAGTATTTGGAGAAACATGGCATTATTCATCAGACATCTTGTGCATCCACCCCCCAACAAAATGGGGTGGCTGAGAGGAAGAACTGACATTTACTTGAAACAGCTCGGTCCCTTCATTATATGAATGTTCCTAAACGCTTTTGGAGTGATACAGTGCTTACAGCTTGTTTTCTCATTAATCGCATGCCTTAATTTCATTCTTGGCGGTCGTTCTCCGTTTTCTATTTTGTTTCCTACTCTATCTCCATATCCCTTGACTCCCAGGATCTTGGGGTGTGTGTGCTTTGTTCATAATCTAAGTCCTGGTTTATATAAGTTGGATGCACGATCAATTAAGTGTATCTTTCTTGGATACTCTAGGACTCAGAAAGGGTATAAATGCTACCACCCCATTACTCGAAAGTCATTTGTTTGCCCTGATGTTACATTTTTTGAGTATGTGTCGTTCTTCTCAGGTTAATGTCTCTCTCTCCCACAGAGGTCCCTCTTCCTCTTCCCCTTCCAATTGATGATTCCATTCTCATTGTTCCTGTTGTGACTAAGTCTCCACCTCCTCTAGTGCGGGATCATACTGAACGACCACCAATCCACCAAGTGTATACTCATCGACAAAGACCAGCACCTCCTCCAGCTTCTACTTCATCTGCAGATCCAGTTTCTTCTACACCCAAGTTGCCTTCTGATCTTGATCTTCCTATTGCACAATGGAAAGGTAAGCGTAGTTGTACTTTGCATCCTATATCCAATTATGTTTTTGTTTCTCACTTTTTCGCTTCACATCGCCAATTTGTTTCTCCGTTATGTTCTGTGTTGTTGAGACCCAAATACCTTCCCCAAACCCAACAAAGGGAGTGGAGCAGGCCAGTACCCATCAGCAGTTCTCAAGGAGGCAGAAAGGACAGGCGACAGAGCCCCAGAATTAGTTACACAGAGTTGGTTATTCTGCCGCCAGAAGATATTCCCTCCATGATATTTTCCAGAGTTAGTTATCCTGCAAATCAGAGGATATTCCCTCTATGATTACACCTGTAGGCCAGCTATATAAGGCCATACTCTTATAATGAAAGGTGTGAATGAATATCCCCTGTTTTTCTCTCACTGAGCCCCTCTTTTCCTACCTTCCCTTCTCTTCTTCCTCTCCATTTCTGTTTCAGGAGGTTAAGCCACCCTCGAAGGGGCTTCCGAGGTGAGCGGTATCTCACCAAGTTGGTATTAGAGCAAGGTTGCAAACCAGCTATGCCGCAGACAAGATCCTCTACCATGGAAGATAGAGTCGACCAACTTGAGATTGGGTTCCACCAGGTACTGAACGAACTCAGGGATCTCAAGGTGGCCATCTCTAACCTCGCCTCCCAACAACAATCTGGCGAGACCAGTCATCCAATAGGGGCCGATGCCTCTGTTTCCGGTAGCCAGGGAACTGGGGGTTACCCCGCCGGAAAGGTTACTAAAATCAATTTTCCCAACTATTCCGGTGGAGATCCCATTCCTTGGATCTTCAGAGCAGAGAGATTCTTCGAGTATCATGAAACCCTTGCATACCAGCGCGTCGTCATCGCCTCCATTCACCTAGAAGGAGACGCTATTCTCTGGCTCCAGTGGTATCGATGGCGTTCGTGGATTACGATGAACTCCTCACTCGACTAAAACAGACCGGAACAATAGCAGACTACCAGCTCGAGTTCGAAAGAATGGCGACCAGGGTACATGGATGGCCGGAGAAGGCCTTGGTAGGGTGTTTTGTGGGAGGTCTCAGAGAAGACATCTGCCTGGAAGTGAGAGCTCTTCGACCAGTGACAGTCATGGCAGCGGTGGGTATGGCTCACCTACAAGAAGAGAAGATTGATAGCATGCGCAGGACCAGCAAGCCATCCTACCCGAATGTGAGGGCTCCCCAGCGGGCCGAACAGCAACCCCTGAAACAAGTTGGGGATTCTCAGAAGCCCATTTTGCCCAGGCCCACTGTGCCTTTCAAGTGCCTCCCGTGGGCTGAGATGCAGGCCCGACGCGAGAAGGGCCTCTGTTACAACTGTGATGACAAGTTTGGGCCGGGCCATAAGTGCTGGGTCCAGCGAGTGTTTCTCCTTTAAACAGAGGAAGAACCGGAGGGGACAAAACCAGAGCACATCAAAGACTGAGCTGATATCAGGCGAACCAGAACCTGTTTATTATAAAATTTGCATTGCATGTATCTGTTTATATCCTACTTAATTTAAAACCCCGTGTTTCTAAGGTATTTGTCCAGAAATCTAGTACTGCATTTAATTCTTCTTTAGTTGTATCAATTTATACTATATCATTAGTGAATAACATGTACCATACAACCTCCTCTTGAATATTTTTAGTCATTTGATCCATGATTTATGCAAATAACTAAGGGCTAAGTGCTGACCTTGGTGTAGTCCCATATAATTGGAAACTCTAATGTCTCTCTCGTTGGTGTTCTAAATTGGTTATTGCACCAATGTCCTCAATTAAATTTGCATACCTATTTAGCGTTCGTTTTTTTTCCAAAATCCACCATATTTTCTTTCTTAAAACTCTAACATATGATTTGTCCAGATGAATGAATACATATTAATGCACTCCTTTCTCTAACCTATGTTCTAAATCTCCATAGAAATGCAGAACTAAAAGATATTGAATTAAGAAGAGAAATAGGTGGCTCCTCTAATGGTGAAAGCTGAAAGAGTAGTTTTCAAAATTAGCATTTTCTACAATAGTAGTGAATAATCCTGAGTATGTAACCTAAATTAATGTCTATTGCAGTTCATTTATTTGATGGAATGGATTTTTTTAGCTTCTAATCTCTCTGTGTTTATACCCCAGGGGAATCTGGAATTAAAAGATTTTGATATAAGAAAGGAAACAGGTGGCTCCTCTAATAGAGCCATTCAGAAGGATTTGAATGCTAATGTAACGGAAAATTTCCTCGAAATTCATCTTTTCTGGGCTGGAAAGGGCACTTGCTGCATACCTGAGGATGGTTATTATGGACCATCAATCTCAGCTATTGGTGTTACTTCAGGTAATATATCACAAATAACAAACCAAGTTTAATTTGTTAAAACCTACAATGTACCAATGCTTCTCTTCTAATCAATTCATGTGTTGCATCAAAATTTGGTCGTTCAGACTTTGCAACATCTGGTAGTGGCCTTCCACCAGCAACAACTTCATCTAGAAAGAAAAAGACAAGCTTGATTGTTGGAGTTGTGGTTTCTGTTGTTATTGCAAGTTTAGTGTTGGTTTTTGCAATTTTGTACTTGAGAATGAAAAGGCTATACACCGATGAGGAAGAAGGTAATATTGTCAATTTCAATATTGGTTTTTATAGTGTCTCCATAGTTGTTAGGTTGAGATCAAATTGTGGAAGCAAAATTGACTTACCCATATAAATTGTTGAAGCAAACTTAAAATCCATTTGCTGATGGACATCTCATGCTTTGTGATCTACTTCGATGCTTAATAGAACACTGAAAGAGGGATGTGATCCTCCATTCAAAATATTGTGGATTGGTTTCATTCATTTCTGCTTAATATTACTAAAATTGAGTGGATGGAATCAGAATATTATGACAGAAAATATTCAAGAAAGCACTGCTATAAATTGTAATCTTGTTTCTGGTATAAATTTGCAGAGTTTCTAGAAATAGGTCCCAAGACCAACACTTTCACTTATGCTGAATTAAGAGCTGCTACAGAAGACTTCAGTTCAAATAATAAGCTAGGAGAGGGAGGATTTGGACCTGTTTATAAGGTAAGATGCATAAACATTGTATAATCCCAATTCCATCTTCCAAAGATGCTTTACCTCTTTAATTCTGTTTCTACCAAAGTCAACTCAAACTCCTGAGGATTAGAGTCCAATCCCAATCCCATCTTCCGAAGATCTTTCATTTTTAATTCTGTTTCTAACAAAAATATAATTAAACTTTAATTAAAAGATTTTGTGACTCATACCCCGTTTGGAATGAAGAAAGATTTACAATTATTATGAAGCAAAGTAAATGGCATTTTGGATACTCATTCATAGAGTTTTGTTTCAGTTTTTTATTGTTGTAGAGAACACTAATTGCTTCGGTGATGTATCCATTTTTTGGGGTCCTCAAACCAGCTTGAGTCTCTCTGAGATTAAGCTATTTTTTCTCCCAAAGGTTTTATCTTTATAATTTTATTAGTTCAGGTTCTATACCCAGTTGTTTGTGTGGGAGCTAGGCCCCTAGGAAATGATTGAGCTAGACCTGTTCTATGCAAAATTTCATTTGATTAAATTATTATAAAAGGAGAAAGATCATTATACCATGTTGTAAGACTTGGACCAGACCCGACAGTTGGACGATCAGGCTCAGGAACCAGAGGGCATTCTGGATTTTTCAATCCTGTTTTTTCCCCCAGTAACTGTCTGCTACTAACCAGGGCGAACTGTTGAAAACTTACTAGGTTTGAATGACCCAGCTGATTCTATGACCTACTTGGGTCACTACTTTATCATATATTACAAAATAATAAGAGGGGATTGAACTAGCATCTATTTATAAAGAAATGCATATTACCATCAGACGACAATACTATTTGTGTTTGTTTTTTGTTTCTTTAATGCCTATACTAATCAAATATGTATCTATTTTTTATAAAAACATGATTTACAAGACTTGAACCAGAACTACTTAAATGATGATTATAAAAATGACCATATAACCACAGCAATACACATGATATGGTGTGTGTGTGTGTGTACAGTTTGATGAATGGTCAAGCCTTAAAACATTGATGCACACAATATATGTATGGCATATTTGTGATACAGCTAGGGTCTATTGCTTGGTGCAATAGTAAAATCTCATGCCGACTAGGAATGTAAACGGATCGGATTGGATTCGAATCAGGGTATATCCGAATCCAATCTGACACTGTTAAGGGGAGATCCGATCGGATCTCATAAATGTGGATTTGAATTCAAATCCAATGAGACCGTCAGATCTTCGGATCTGATCTGATCTGATCTGATATTTTAAAAAAATAAAGAAATTATTAAAAGAAAAATAAAATATAACAATTTAAATAAAGAAACACAAAAAGTACAAGTATCTTTCAACTATTAGTATTTTGATCATATATACATGTTTTTATTAAAAAATAAATAATATAATAAATTTACAAAAATGTAATATAAATAATATATTTATAAATAAATAAATAACATATATATCGGATCAGATCTTCTCAGATCGGATAGGGGTGATCCAAATCCAATCTGATTTCTGATTGGATCCTATTATCTGACCCAAAGATCCAAACTGGGGAGATCCGAATTTGACAAAATAGGATCGGATCTGATCCATTTGCACCCCTAATGCCGACAAATATGCTTGTGTGCACAGTTTGATGAATGGTCTGAGCCTTAAAACATTGATGCACACAATATATGTATGGCATATTTGTGATATAGCTAGGGGCTATTGCTTGGTGCAATAGTAAAATCTCAGGCTGACAGTGTGAGAATGTTGGTTTGAGTTAGAGAACAGTCGCTTTGTGTAGATAATGCCTAATGCCTAATGGCCTATATCTGGAACCAACATTGGATAACAACCCTTGTCTTGGTGTTTTTTGTTACTTACGCTACCCATAGTTATTTTTCTCTCTTTTTTTGTGAACCTTATGCATACTTTTTCTCAACCAAATGAGATTAACATATCTGTAGATTTATATATAAAGACGGCGCCCATTGACTTCCTGCTGGTTATCTGTTGTTTTAAAGGGAACGCTTCCTGATGGGAGGATCGTGGCTATAAAGCAACTCTCATTAGGATCCAACCAAGGAAAGAGACAGTTTTTAACAGAGATTGCCACAATATCTGCAGTGCAGCAACGCAACCTTGTGAAATTGAATGGATGTTGTGTTGATGGCAAGAAACGGCTGCTAGTTTATGAGTACCTTGAAAACAAGAGCCTTGATCAGGCACTCTTTGGTAGGAACTTGTTGCAGTAGTCATAATTTCTCCTTGCAGCTCTATAAGACACTTCAACTATAGATGCTCTGAAAAGTTAACTTTATCCAAATTTACCACTTCTTTGCAGGGAAAAGTGGTCTACATCTTGATTGGCGGACCCGCTATAAAATATTGCTGGGGACAGCAAGTGGTCTAGCTTACCTTCATGAGGAGTCAAGGCTTAGGATTGTGCACAGAGATGTGAAGTCTAGCAATATTCTGCTTGATGCTAATTTTGATCCAAAAATTTCTGATTTTGGTTTGGCCAAGTTGTGTGATGACAAGAAGACCCATATCAGCACCCGAGTTGCGGGGACAATGTAATACGCAATCTCCAACCGTTCACCTGCCTCACTTATTCTATTCTAATTGCTCGCTCCTCATGTTCACTTGTACTCATTTATATTAAATTATCTGTGTTCATCTCTAGTTTTGATGTCCTTGTAGTGGCTATCTTGCGCCAGAATATGCTATGCGTGGCCATCTAACAGAAAAGGCTGATGTGTTCGGATTTGGAGTTGTTGCTCTAGAGATCCTGAGTGGGCGACCAAACTCTGACGCAAACTTGGATTCAGAGAAAATGTATCTTCTTCAATGGGTATGAAAGTTATTTATGGTTCTTTTATACTACAAACATTTATGTGGACTTAACCTCCTCTATATCGCCATTTTATTATACCTTTTAGGTATGGAATTTACGTGACGATCACCATGAATTGGAACTCATGGATCCGACACTGAATGAGTTTGATGAAGTCGAAGCTCGTCGAGTTATGGAAGTAGCTCTACTGTGCACTCAGGCTTCACCAGTGCTGCGGCCATCCATGTCAAGTGTTGTGGCCATGCTAGAAGGAGATATTGAAGTGAGCACAGTTACTACTAGGCCCGGTTATTTGGTATATTGGCAATTCAATGATACCATCAGTAATATATCTTCAACAAACTATATTGCATCAACATCAAATCCAACCACCATGCTTGATGGAAACCTTTCTTGAAGTATTTTTGCAGTCAGATGGTGTCTAAACATGAAAGATCATTAGAAGGTGGCACTTGGTTAAATCACATTCATGTGTAATAGTAGCAATAATATTTGTAATAAAATACTAGGATAGTACAGATCCATGTTGTCCTTAACAGTGTAAGGTACCACGAAGAACATCCATCAAGCGTTCTTCCCCTTTTTTGTAGTTCATTGGGGGAGAGCAAACCATCGCAAGGCAATTTCAAGAATGTATTATGATACATTCTAGATATGAATAGATATGGTGAAAAAAAATTAAGATATGTACTCAAAAAATATAGTAATAACACTAGATATCTATAAATAAGTTGCATACATACAACAAATATATACTTCAATGGTTTATCTGAAGTGTGGACTAGGGGTGTTCATATGTGCTTTTGACCGTCAAATCACACCTGTGATCATACCTGTATTTTATAAAATAAACAAAAAATCCTAGTGTAATCCCAGGATACAAAGTAGCAACAGAGAAGTAGAGAAGAAGAAGAATACCAAAGGAATAGTGCTAAGAACAAATTACATAAATGCCCCTGATTATGTGACTTACAACAGAAATAAGAACCATAAACAAGAAAAGGAAAAAGATCAAAAAGACCCTGCACCAAACCAAATCGTAATTGGTGGTTTGGTCTAGTTCGGCTTTGCAATGGTTTGATCAAAGCCCTTCTTTAAACATCTTCTTCAGCATCATAGATTTTTCTATGGATTTTTCGGAAAAATTAGTAGTTTTTTCAGAAATACTGACATAATGGACTAATTTATATCAGATTTTTTTTTTGAAAATGAATTTATGTCAGATATACCTTCTACCAATTCTGTTGAAACGTATATTTCATAAAATACGTCGAAGTTGAAGCCAGGCAAGGGAGATATTACTAAATATTACTAAAATGAACAACATTTCGATGCACTAATGACTTGAATGTATCACCCATTTACTCTCTTCCCATAATGCCTTAACCTTAATAAGGGCATTTTGATAATTTTAATCTCTATTATTGGAAAAAGCTATTGGCCAATGGAGGTATTTAAATGTGATGTTATCAAAGATGGTAATGAGGGTAATTTGGAAATTTCAAAGTATTGGTATTGGGTATCATATCGGACAACTTAGATATAGATATGCTTGGGAAACACATGGATACGCATGAAAAATATGGAAACGCTTGGAGACGTTAAGGAAATGCAAACAAATTTCATAAATGTATTAATAACATCAAGTTTAATTTCAAAATAACTATAAATAATGTATAAATACATAGGAATTGTATATTTTAAATAATATATATGAAGAAATATATTATAATTAATATAGCTGGACACATAAATATTATACAATTTTATTAATAATGCATCAATCAAGAGTCTAAGGCACATATTATATAGATTTTTATAAATTAGCACTTGCAAAAAATATTATTTTATTATCTATTAAAGGGTAAGGCATAAAGCATATGCAACTATTGTATCAATTTTTTTCTATTTTACTATTTTTATTTTTTTACATTAACAAAAATTCAACGAAAAATTAATTCTCAAATGTTTAGTAAACAATATTTTTACTTTTGTAAAGAATAAATATCTTATTATAAAATATCAATTAATAATTTATAAAAATATATAATCTTAACTTAAAATATATCAAATCTAATAAAATTTTGAAGATGCATATCTTATGAAAGTTAATAAATTTTAATTACAAAAACAATTATTCCATTATTAATATTTTATTTTTATATAATTTCTAAATTAAAAAATTATTTTTTATATAAATTGTAGAAAAATAAATTTGATAGATTCAATTTATTTTATATTTTCAAATACTTTATAGACAATATTTTTATTTTTGTAAAAAATAAATACATTGTTATTTAATGCTAATTAAAATATTAATTAATAATTTATAAAAATTTGAAGAAATATATCATGTGCAAATTTATCAATTTTAAGTATTAAAATAATAATTATATTATTACTCTCAAAAAATAATTATTTTGTTAATAATATTTTATTTGTATACATTTTTGAAATTAGAATTCATGTTTTTGATATATATATATATATATACATATGTGTGTGTGTGTGTGAATTTTATAAATTATTTATTTCATTGGTTTATAAAATACTAATTTTGAATATTGTTCTTTTTAATTTGTTGTTGGAGTTGTTGAATATAAATGTATGCTTTTTTTTTGTTTGCATGTAGACACTAATTTTAATAAAAGTTAATTTATTACACTTATTGACATGAAATAATTAGTGTTTTGTGGTTAAAGGAACTTGTGCGCTTGGGCAATGACCAACCTATGTTCAAATCATGCCACTCCTTTTTATAGTGAGACGCTCATTTGTTGAAACTAGGGTTTCACTTCTGTATTAGTGTATATTGGTCGATACTAAACGTTATGCACCAATACAGTGGTGTATCGGGCCAATACACACAACTAGCAAGATACACCTGCAGTCATAGCGTATTCCATCTCGGTGTAGTCCGATATCGATACGATACGCCGCGTATTGGGCGTATCATGCTGATATTTGAATCCTTGCTTCTAAGGTGAATTGGCTAATGATCCCACTTGTGAACACAAAAAGACATCAGAGGCCTCAAGGTCTGTCCTAGTGACAGTAACTCCAATGGTTAAGTTAGCCAAGGTGAAGACAAAGTCAAGGTCTTGAGGTGAGAGCAAGGGCAATAGCAAGAGTAGTAGAGTGTGTACCAAAGACACCTATGGCCTCCTAGCTCAATTTATAGGTGATACCACATTAATGGTGGCATTTTAAAGGTGTTTTCTAATGACCCTACACATCAGGTTGAGTTAATTGTTGTCTTCATTAAGGCTAGGGCCATGTGGATGAGCGTTACTTGAACATTTAATGAGCTCATATCGAGTGCTTCTTAGAGAACATTATGCCTCAAAGTAAGACCTAATGATAGGAAAAAAATAGAAGAAATATGGAAGAAGAAGAAGAGGAGAGAGAGAGAGAGAGAGAGAGAGAAGAGAGAATGGAAAAGAGAAGAGAAGAAGATGGAAGAGTGAATTAGTTATGGCGGCACCAGAATTCCTTATTATATAGGGTGACACTTAAAAAAGAAGATAAAGACTCTTATGCCCTTGTGGCACTTATTGAATATAAAACAATATAAAATATTAGTTATTCTAACACTCCTCAAGTTGGGACAAAGATATCAATCATGCTCAACTCATCACACAAATCATTGTACTCTGATTGATGGAGACCCTTGGTGAAAATATCTGCAAATTGTTCTTCTGAGTTGACATAGGGAGTGCATACATCTCCACTCACAAGTTTTTCCCAAATAAAATTCTTGTTCACTTCAATTTGTTTTGTCTTACCATGGAGGACAGGGGTGGCGGCAATGTTGATAGTAGCTTTGTTGTTACAATAGAGTGACATAGGGTTGTTAACTGCGAAGCCCAATTCACCTAACATGTTCTTTATCCACATGATTTCATCCAATGATTAAATTGTAAGTATCGAGTATCATATCAAACAAGTCAAATATAGATACGAATACAAATAAGCTTTGGAAACACATGGATAGGAATGAAAGATATAAAAACGCTTGGATACACTAGGGAAATACATAAAAATCACATAAATGCATTAATAATACTAAACCAAAAGCTGAATTATTTATGAATAAGGTATAAACACATGAAAATTGCATACTTCAATAGGTTATATAAAGAGAAACATTACAATAAAAAATATCGAGACTCTACTACACTCAAACATCATACAATAATTATGACTTTCAATTTTTATAATTATAATTTTCCATTTTTATTAACTTTTGGGAATATTTATTAATTCAGTATTTTTATATAAATAACAACGCATTTTTTAAATGATAAATATGTTTTCATTTTTAACATATAATGTTTTATTTATGTATTATTATAAAATAAAACATATAAGTTATTTAAGGTATATAAAAGAAATTATTTATAATTTTTTATTTTTATTAACTTTTTTTGGGAAATTAAATCTTAAATTATTCATTTCAGATTTTATAATTACAATTTTCTAATTTCCATTAATTTTGTTGGGAAATTTTATTTATTTAGTATTTTTATATAATGATTCTATTTTTTAAATAATAATTATGTTTTCATTTTTAACATATAATTATGTGTAAAATAAAATATATAAATCATCTAAGGTAGATGAAATATATTACTTTTATAATTTTTAGTTTTTATTATTTTTTGGAAAACTAGGCGTGGATATGCCTCTATAAAAATGTGTATCAAACTGTATCCACGATACAGTGTGATACGACCCGATATGGAGGCATATCATGCCGATACACACGACTCATTAGATACGTATGCAGTCATGGCATATCCCGTATCTGTGGCCATGGATACAGATACACCTCACATCAGGAGTGTTTTTTCATTATTTTAATCCTTGATTTCAGCAACTCCATGAGACATAGCTCTACTACTTCAACATTGGATATAACCACCACACTTTGTTTCTTACTTCTGTAAGTGACTAAGTTTCCTCCCACAAAAGTATAATACCCACTAGTATACTTTCTATCATCAATTTCCCCTGCCCAGTCAGCATTTGTATGCACTTCAACTTTTAAATGCCTATATTTCTAGAGTAACAAACCAATCCCTAGGAACTTCTTAAGTAGGGATGTCAATGGATTCGATTAGGGTTTTGATTTTTTGACCAAAGTTAGGTTCATGTTTAGTCTGACCCGCCCCACTAGGTCATGATACCCTACATATATACCAAGTATTCTTGCAATTTTTTTAACTTCTAACTTTACAGACTTAAAATTTATGATTTATTTACATGTTGATTTTGGTCTCTTCTTCTTTTTAAATGGAAAAAGTAATTCTTTAGAATCTATAAAACAATTTCCTAACTTAAACTTATGTATTTTATGTCTTCAAAATCTGTTAAAAATACATTTGAAATGCTACGGGTCAAGTCGGGTTGATATCAGATTAAACCCTTTAGGGTTGGGTCGGGTTTGGGAATCTTGTATTTTTAAGTTGGGTTAGGTTAGGTTAGGGTGTTGGAGGGGATTAGGGTTGAGGCAAACCCATGTCAAACCCGACCCATTGACATCCCTATTCTTGAGGCATCTAAGGATCCTTTCTACAACTTCAAAGTGGGAAGTCTTTGGATTATACATGAACTGACTAAGGACACTCACAACATAAATAATGCCAAGTCTGGTCATGGACAGATATAAGAGTCTCCCTACAAGTCTCTTGAACTTCTTTACATCTTTCATATCCTCCCCCTCACTGTTACCCAACTGATGATTAGGGTCTATAGGTGAATAAATTGGCTTCACTTCCAACTTGCTAGTGACTTCTAATAGATCTAGGACGTATTTCCTTTAAGAAATAAAGATGCCCTTTTGAGAGTGAAAAATTTTAATCCCAAGGAAATAACATAAGGGCCCTAGATCTTTCACCTTGAACTAAGTGGGTAAGATTCAGTCTTCCAATCTCCTATGACCACTATGTCATCAACATACACTATTAGAGTTGCAATTTTTCCTTCACCTTTCTTCACAAAAGAAGTATAATTTGATTGACATTGTTTAAACCCCATCTGTTGTACAACCAAGTGAAACTTATTAAACCAAGCCCGAGGTGACTATTTCAACCCATATAATGATTTTTTAACATGCACACCTTCCACTCACTACCTTTGCCACAAAAACTCAGAGGTTGAGTCATGTACACCTCATCCTCTAGGTCACCATTCAAGATTGCATTTTTAATGTCCAATTTGTGAAGTTCCTAATTAAGATTAGTTACTAGTGAAAGGAGAATTTTGATAGAGTTCATCTGGTTTTTGGAGCAAAGGTCTCCGCATAGTTTACTCCATACACCTTTGTAAACCCTTTTTCCACCAATCTGGCTTTGTACCATTCTACCATACCATCAACCCTATGCTTCACTGTGAACACCCACTTACATCGCATTAGTTCTTTTTCTTTAGGAAGATCCACCAACTTTCAAATGCCATTCTTGTCAAAGCATTAATTTATTCCTTCATTTCATCTGTCCATTCAAGTATGAATAAAGGTTCTGTCACATTCTTAGATATTGAAATGTTGTCAATGGAGGAAAGAAAAGCATGATATGAAGGTGAAATATGATCATCAATAACAAGAGGATCAGGCATATCAATAGGAACAAGTATATTTGGTTGATGAGGATCTACCTCTAGAAAGTCTAATGATGTTGATAGCTAGGGATGGCAACGGAGCAGGTTCGGGGAGGGTTTTGTAAATTCTAGAGCCTACCTGCCTTCCTTAACCTTCCAACCTGTACTGCCCCAGAACCCATAGTAGGTTAGATTTTGAGCATCCAAACCCTACCTCTACCTGAAAAAGCAAAACCCTCCCTAACCCTACCCTCCCCACATTCAAGGGTAGGGACGAGTTAGATTTAGAACCCGTATCTAATTCCTATTATTTCTTGTTATATATAAGAAATAAATAAGTAAAATAACACAAATAAACAACAAAATTTTCAATTTTTTGAGTAAGACACATAGAAAACACATAAGCTATCAATTATCTTTTACATAAAATTCAAAATATTATTAAATTCAACACTTGGTGCATAAAGTTTATATGCTTTCCAACAATATGTGGGTTGGGAAGGATCAGGTTTAGCCTAATACTATACCCCATCCATACCTGCACAAGTTGTAGAAT
Organism: Nelumbo nucifera; assembly: GCF_055504915.1. Lineage (NCBI taxonomy): Eukaryota > Viridiplantae > Streptophyta > Magnoliopsida > Proteales > Nelumbonaceae > Nelumbo > Nelumbo nucifera. The sequence goes on from NC_142655.1 coordinate 44,857,420, forward strand.
CCTAAAAACCTATCCTCGCCCAAAACCCATCCTTCAAGAAAAAAAAAAAAAAACCACCCCATCAGGTAGGGTAGGGATGAGTACCCACTAGGTAGGGTAGAAATTGTCATCCCAATTAAAAACACGTACAGTTTTAGGTTCCACAGGTCTTGAACTTTGCTAGCTCTTGTGGCAATAAAGAAATACATGAAATGGAGGAGGATTAGGAAGAGGAGGTAATTAAACCTAAGTGTATTTATCCTTAACCTTACTCCCCCTAAGGAGAAACCGAAAAAAAAAGGTTGACACTCAAAGAAGGATACACCCATGGAGACATATTACTTATGTGAAGCAAGATCATAGCATTGGTAGCCCTTTTGTTTGCCCCAAAGTTAACTCTCGATGGAAGGGAGACCGCTGGATATTTATTAAATTAAGAATCAAACTATGAGGGGGAACGTAAAACCTTACCCCTCTGATCATTGTACAAAGAATAAATAAATAAAGAATACAAATATTGCTAACAGAAGTTAAAAAATTAAAAAATTCAATGCACTCGAAGCCATGGAAGTTCCAAAGAGTCATCAACCATAGCAAGATCAACCAGTCTTGGAAGAAGGTTTCTTGAATGAAAAATCTGGTTAGTTTTAGTTTTACACCCGATGTTTGCTAGAGTATCAACCACCGTATTCCCTTCCCTTATAATATGTTGAAATGAAATTTGCATGTCCCTACCAACTGAGACAAGCTGCTCCAACTGTTTAGTAGCACACCAGTGTCAGCCTTGTCAAAATAAACTTTCCAAGTCTATCCAATGGTTGAGAACTTTCTAAACTAACATGAGTCTCTTAAGTGTTCAATTTAAGGGGTAATTCACAAAAAAAATACCAATATAAACATAAAACAATAATGTACTTTATTCATTATAGATAAATGTTTATGTACATCAATCTAATTGGAGCTAATGGCATACATTGTCTAACAGAAGGTGATATTTTATTTGTAGTTTGGGTGTATTTTGATCTATTATAGCCAAAAAAAGGCATTTATGAAGCTGAGAAGTTCATACTCATTTTTTGGTCGTTTGGGAGAAAGTATTTCAGGCACCCTTTTCTATAAGGGTTTCTATTTCATTCTTTAGCTATCGGCATTCATCCTTGTCATGATTGACGCCATGGTGGTACTTATAGTACATATCTTGGTTAACTTTCTTGGCATTCTTCTTCATCTTTGTTAGCAATCATACATAGTCTTGCTTCTCGATTTGCATGTGGATGTGATTTTGGGAGGCATTAAGTGGAGTATAGGTCTCGTATGATGATGAAACTTGCTTAGACGTCTTGTCCTTTATTTATGAGCCACTAGGCCTCTGCTCATCTTTGGCTTTTCCCTTCTTGTCTACCTAGTCTTCTTCCATCATGCACTTGCTATCTTGGGCCTCTTAAGTATTTATGTATTTCTTGACCCTGGATAAGAGTTCGACTATGGTCTGAGGTGCTTTCTTGGCTAATGAAAAGCTAAAAGGAGATGAGTTCAAGTTGTTGATGACCACTTTGACCACAATGGCCTGGTCAAAATCCTTGACCTCCAAGGCCTCGATATTGAAGCATTGTATTCAATCTCGAAGTGGTTCATTTGGCTTTTGTTAAATTGACAATAGTCTTACCAAGGTCTTTTGGAAATGTTTGTTAATAATGAAGTGTGTGAGGAAGAGGTTTGAGAATTGGTCCTAGGAATTGATAAACAAAGGAGAAAGTTAAAAGAACCATCACCGAACTGCCATCTTCAGCATGGCTTGGAAGGCTCGACACATCATTTTGTCGGAGTGATGGAAGGTTAAGATCCATCATATGGATGGCTGAACCATGCTACATTGCTAGGCGAAAATTCAAAATTTTCTTAATCTTCCAAGAATCAAGTTCCCTGATTTTTGAAAAACTGCATTTTTTCTAGGATTGATCTTGCATTGAAAACGGATAAGATTTGGAACCAAAACAAGAGGAAGATGTATACCTGATACGGATTCCACAAATGTAGTTCCCAAGGTGGAATTTAATGCCCAAACCGGTCCCTAAAACTAGCTTCCACTGAAGATGGCGCACCTTGATGTCAGGTTCACCAATGTAGTTTTAAGCAAAACTGCAATCCAACTGCTTGGATCGAACTAGGGAGGTGAGCATGAATTTTCTTTGAATTTTTCATGCAAAAATCAGAGAAAGAATTGATCTTTATCAATCCCAAAAGATGAAGTTGAACTAGGGTTTCTTGGGCAACAAGAGAAGGAGAGAGAGAGAGAGAGGGAGAGAGAGAGAGAGCAGAATTTGTAGTGTCCTTGAGCAATTCGCACTCTTCTTCTCTTATCTCAATATCGAGCACTTCTAATTAAATTAGGAGATTATCTAAATCTTTATTTGGATTTGGACTCTATCAAGAGATAGATCTTATTTTCTTAAGAGAATGGGTGTTCCATATGCATTTCCAAACCCAGATTCACCCATGTCACATGATAGCTTAAGTAGTCATGTGACATCTTAATTAATCATATTAATTATGGGCTTGTGGCCCATTAGCTATATGGCTGAGGACCCAAGAGTGATGCTTGGCCAATTTAGGTTTAATTTGTATGGCATGAGACCCCACAATGACCTCACATAATCCCACATGGGTTTTGCCTAGCCTTTGTGAAAAGGCCTAGCCAAATTAATTGTTAAACACAATGAACCCTTAAACTCATCACTATGGGCTCAAAATGGGCCCAACATTTGTAGTTAAATGATCCTTCAATCCAACCATCCTATGAAGACCCAAGGCTAATGGAATTAAGTAAGATAATCAGGTAATCAACACTTAATGGTCTTTTACACTTAACCTCTCAGCCTACAATGATTACACTGCTTGACAAAGAAGGACCTACCCCCCTAACTGCAAGGTGTAGTGTCACACTTTCTGCTCGAATGGATCCTGGGAATTAAAAACTTTTGCAAACACATTTCTTAAAACATAATACATATATATATATATATATATATTGCAAAACAAAATCTTAAGCACAATTTAAATCCACTGTTGGTAGTTTAGGTTTTCATCAGAGAGAGTGTAGTCCTGATCATTCACTTTGTCTGATAAAGGGACTGATCATATCACTATGATCACCCACTTAAGTGAATTCTCAAACTGGCCCAACATACCCATGTTTTGGCCCATAATAGATCTCACTAATTGACATATCAAAGACAACCCAATTCGACACCCAGTGCAGTACCATAATTAAGTCTAGGGGTTATGTGTAAAATTATAGTTTTTTCCATTAATCTCCAAGGTTTAGAGCATAACTGGAAAAAGGTTCGGGTTCAGTGTTCCAACCAAATGCACACTACATGTGCTTTGGGTCTAGAGCATAACTAGAAAATGGTTCGGGTTCAGTATTCCAACCAAATGCACACTACATGTGCTTTGGGTCTAACCCTACCAGCTGAGACAAGTTGCCCCAACTTCTTTGGCAGCACATCAGTGTCAGTCTTAGCAAGATAAAATCTTCAACTCTATCCAATAACTGAGAACATTATAAACTAACATGAGTCTCATAAGTGTCCAGTTTAAGGGGTAATCTTCACAGAAACATACCAATATAAACATGAAACAATAATGTACTTTTATTCATTTATAATAAATGTATTTGTTCATCAATCTAATTAGGCTAAGAGCATACACTGTCTAACAACTCCCACTTGTACTTGGGTCCAATCGAGTACAAGCCTCAGTCTCATACTGTCCACATATTTCTCAAACACTTTCTATGTCAGTGGCTTAGTCAATGGGTCTACCACATTCTCCATTGATGCTACCTTTTGAATCTAGGCGTCCCCTCTACCAAACCTCTCGTAGTATGTGATACTTCATCTCGATGTGCTTGGACTTCGAGTGGGTTCTTGGCTCCTTAGCCTGAGCAATGGTTCTAGTGTTGTCGCACAACAGTGGAATTGGTGATGTGCTAGATGGAACAACTCCTAATTCATGGATGAACTTCTTCATCCATACTGCTTCCTTAGTAACATTACTTGCGGCAAAGTATTCAGCCTCGATCATGAAATCTATTGTGGACCATTGTTTGTTGCTTTTCCAACTAACAAGACAAGACCCAATCGTGAAGATGTATCCAGATGTAGACTTTCTATCATCTGGGTCAGATTGGAAGTTGGCATCAGTATACCTGACCATTTGTATTGAACTACCATAAAAGACAAGACAACAGTCTTTAGTCCTTCGTAGGTATTTTAGTATGTTTTTCCCAACAGTCCAATGCTCATGTCCAATGTTAGATTGGTATCTACTTACCACACTTACAGCCTGAGTAGTGTCTATCTGAGTGCAAAACATGGCATACATGATGCTCCCTATGGCTAAGGCATAGGGAACCTCTCTCATGCCCTCAATCTCCTCAGGGGTCTTAGGTGACATTCCTTTGGAGAGAGTGACTCCGTGCCTGAAAGGAACGAATCCATTCTTAGAGTTCTCCATGTTGTACTTGCTGAAGATCTTGTCAATGTAAGTAAATTGGAATAATATTATCATTTTCAATCTATCTCTATAGAGTCAAAGTCCCAAAGTATAGGAGGCTTCTCCAAGATATTTCATGGAGAATTACTACAAAAGTCATACTTTCACTGTATTTAACATTCCTACAGCATTCCTAATGAGTAAAATACCGTTCACATACAAAATCATAAAAGTAACCGTTTCTCCCACTATTTTTCTATAAACATAGGGTTCATCTGGATTTTTCTAAAAGTCAAATTATTTGACTGTTGAGTCAAATTGGATGTTCCAACTTCTGAAAACTTGCTTCAACCCATAAATGAACCTATTCAATTTACACACCATATGTTTTGGACCCGAGGCAACAAAGCCTAATGGTTGTTGCATATAGATATCTTTAGTAAGATCTCCATTCAAGAATGCGGTTTTGACATCCATATGCCAAATTTCATAGTCATAGTGTGCAGCTATAGTTAATAGAATCCGTATGGATTTGAGCATGGCCACGGATGAAAAGGTTTCCTCATAATCAACTCCTTCTTTCTAAGTGTATCCTTTCGCTACAAGTTGAACTTTATAGGTCTCAACCTTTCCATCAGGGCCCTTCTTCCTCTTTTAGATACATTTGCAACCAATTGCTTTCACCCCAAGGGTGGGTCTAAGAGAGTCTAGACTCTATTTGTTTTCATTGAGTCCACCTCGACCTTCAAGGCATCTACTCACTTCAAGGAGTCTATGTCTAACATAGTTTCTGTATAAGTCACGAGATCTTCCTCATTGATTGTAGCTTCCATCAAGTAACTTTCTTAGTCATAGTTGTAGTGAACTGGAGGTCTAGACACCTGGGTAGATCTTCTAAGTTGGGCATTATCTGGAATCTGTGGGTTATTTCCCATTACTCCTGAGCTCTCTTCATCAAGAACAACTTCCTGATGATGATCGTTCTGGTTATAGTCTTCTTCCAAGAAGTAGGCATTTCAATTAGGAGTAGCTTACGAATAGGCAACGACTAGTTTTGGATTCTAATTTGTCCGCACTTATTCTTTTAATGTGTGTTGGACAACCCCATATTTTCAATTGTCTTACACTTGGTTTCTTGCCGGTCTATAGCTCATAAGGAGTCTTAGGAATTGATTTGGTTAGAACCCGGTTCAGCACGTATATTGTAGTTTCCACTACATGCCCCCAAAAGGATGTATTTAACTCTGAATGGACAAATAGCAATCGGACCATATGTAGTAGAGTCTAATTTCTTCTCTCTGACACACCATTTAATTATGGTGTAACAGGAGGAGACAATTGTAATTTAATCTTATTGTCCTTTAAGTAGTCATTGAATTTGTCGGAGAGATATTTACCTCATCGATCTGATTGAAGGGCTTTAATGTGTCTCTCTAATTGTTTCTTGACTTCTTGTCTAAACTCTTTGAACTTTTCAAAGGATTCAAACTTATGTCTCATTAGGTACGTGTAACCATACCGAAAACAATCATCGGTGAATGTTATGAAATAACAGTGTTGGTTCTGTGTCCTAATATTCATGGGACCACATACATCTGTATGTATAAAGTCAAGTGTGCCTGTAGATCTTTCAGGCTTACCTATAAATGGCCATTTTATCATTTTGCCTTGGAGGCAAGGCTTACAAGTTGGTAGATCTTCCACGGTGAGAAAATCTAGAGGACCATCATTTACCAATCTTGTGATACATTCTATATTTATATGGCCAAGTCGGTAATGCCACAAGCACATGGGATTAACTGCTTCATGTGTTCTTTTCTTGAGGGTGAGTTCCGACATAGTTTCAGTTATATTTGTTTCTAGAGAATGATGGAAGATATAAAAAATATTCTCAAGTTCTCTATAAGTAAGGAATTTGTTATTCAATTTGATTGTAATCTTATTATTAATGGTACATAAAGACAATCTTTTAATGTAACAATTCATTCTCTAAAAATTAGATTTACTCTTCCTATAGCAGTAGCCGCAACAGTTACAATAGTCCCCAAGTAAAGTACCACATTGTCATCATTCAGTTTTCTACTTTCCTTAATCCCCTACAATGTGTTACAAGCATGAGTAGAAGCCCTAGAGTCAATACACCAGGATGCAGAAGTGACCAACATATTGGTTTCTATGACAAAAGATTAAAAATTACCTTATTTGTTCTTGTGGGATTCCAGATACGGAGGACAAGTCCTCTTCTAGTGCCCAGTCTACTTGTAGAAGTGGCATTAATTTGATAACTTCTCTCTTCTGCTTTTTCTGTTCGCCTCAATTTTTCTAAGGCCTCTTCTTGCCCTTTCTCTTTCTCTTGCCAGATTTGCCACTTTCAACAAGCATGGTTACCAGCTTGTCCTTCTTTATTAGCTCCTCAGCCCTTTGCAACATATTATTGAGCTCTTGCAAGTTAACTTTTAACTTGTTCATGTTATAGTTAATGACAAACTGATTAAAGGAATACAGTAAAGAGTTCAAGACGACACCAGTTTTTGTGTCATCATCAAGTTGGTAGCCAAGAGTCTCTAATTCATTTATGTAACCCATCATCCGCATGACATGATCTTGAACTGGTTGGCTTTTGGTCATCCTCGTGGTTATCAACAATTTGATGACCTTTTGTCTAGCAGAATGATTCTACTCCTCATACATCATCTTCAAACTATTTAGGATATCTCTACAGATATCAATTTTGTCAAATTATCTCTGGATAAAGTTGTCTAAAGAGGCTATGACATAAACACCAGTCAAGAGAATTTTTCTCTTACTATTCTTGATATTCCTTCTTTCGTGCTTCAGATGCCTTGTCAGTCAGACGTTCCGATGCTAGGTTCTTGGCAACCTTGTCCAATTTCTCAGACGTGAGCACTAGATTAAGGTTACGGTACTGGTCTGCATGATTGGTTCCTTTTAGTTTGTTGTCGTCTAACAATTTAACAAACTATCCGTGTGCCATTTCTAAAAAAAGGCAAGAATTAATTAGTCAACGACCTTAATATTGTTTCATGTTATCTTTCATAGAATGGACTTTTATCTATGCTCTTATTTATCTCTGAGATTTCTCTCCTATCTCAATGACGAAGGCACAGTTCATGTCCATGGAAATGTGGGAAAACACATAGGTGCATGGGGCCAACTGTTTCAGCTACATTACCCCACCACTTTCTATGAAGGATTACATATCCACCCATCCAATGACCTTCCCTTTTGGCCTCCATCAGGCAAGGTTCATTGCCATTTTAGGTTAAACATTTCTATCTGGTAAGTGCAGACCCGTTATATCGTGAGCCCCAAGGTGTTGTGGAAGAGTCTTCCATTTTAGGATAGGCCTCTACCACCCAATCTATAATGCCCCTATCATCTCATGAAGCAATCCCACTGACTGCATCAGCAAAATGGATAGCCCAATTTTATGATGCATCTCGACCCACCAATTTAGCCCGCTTTCATGCTAATGACGGAAGGCCTTTAGAGAAATCATCCTACGATATTTCCTATCTCATTGTACTTGTATTTATTCAAAGGGAACATGTAAAATAGTCCCTAGGTCTGATTTAGGTTATACCATAGTGGCTCCTAGTGACTTTCATAAAGTCATATTCGGATAAGGGAGATCATGAATTGATCTATGGGCATCATGGCAATGATGTACACTTAATCATGATGTTCATAGAGAGCCACATAAGTCAATACATGGGTCAAGCACTTATGGCTCATGAACAAATCACATCCATTCAACACATCACAAGTACACACAAAAAATTGATCCAAATCCATTCAAGGCTTGTAAAACCCATATTTATTAAGATTAACATATAATCAACCTATTAATGGACCAAAATTTGCAGTTTAGCCCATATAGCAATTCATGCTAAAATGGGTTGATCTTGCTTTAATCTAACATAAAGGGGTTTTCAAGTGAGGGCTGAATTGATCCATGCAATGGGCCATCAAACCCCTAGCACATAACCAATTTTGAGTTACTTAAAACGTGACCTAAGGGGTTGTGATTAGACCCCCAAAGAACCATAGGTTTGGCCTAACTAGTTTGGACCAAAACTAAGTCAAATCGACCTAGAGTTTGGATTCCAAATTATGCGGCAATTCACAAGAAATAATCATCTAAAATTTTTAGTTGAGATTCATAATCAAGAGAGCAAATAAACAACAAATAATAAAGTTATGGCTGATAGTGTGATGGTCCAAATTTGATCCAGACAAACTGCTGCCCTGCAAGAAACTACAAATCGTAGATTTATCAATATTTGCAAATCATGTCTTCTCCACACACTCCAGCAATTTCTCCGGTGTAAAAAAAAAGGAAAAAAACCCTAGTTTCTATTACTTACATCAGGGAAAACCTAACATAATTTTCTAAAAATAAAAAAAAAATTATTACAGACCAAATAATTAGAATAATAATTTTCGAGTGCACAGATCTTGGCACCACAAAGATTTTGATCTACATCACAAAATAAACCTAAGAATTCAAGAATTCACAAATTCACAATAGAACAGTTCTAAAATATATCAAAATACAATAATGAAAATTTCATATCAATTTGCCCAAATATGAGAACTGATTTCTCAGAAAAACTACAAACTTCTCAAATCAGCTAGACTAGTTCTTGTCGATTTGACTTTTGGTTCAAATTCTATATGGTTCAGTTCAAGGCTGAACCTGGCTCTGATACCACTAAATGAAGGTTATGATCCATCATAAGGATGGTCAAACCATGCTAGATGGCTGTACAAAAATTCAAAATTTTCTTAACCTTTCGGGAATTGAATTCCCTGATTTTTGAAAAACTGCATTTTTGTAGGATTGATCTTGCACTGAAACCGGATCAAATATAAAACCAAAACAAGAGGAAGATATATACCTAATATGGATTCCACAAATTTTTCTTCCAAGGTGGAAGTTCACGCCCAAATCAGTCTCTAAAACTAGCTTCCGCTGAAGATGGTGCAGCTTGATGTTGAAACCGGTTCAACAATGCAGTTTTTACCAAAGCTGCAATCCCACTACTTGGATAAAATTGGGGAGGTGAGCATGAATTTTCTATGAATTTTTCTTTCAAAAATCAAAGAAAGAACTGATCTTTATCAGTCCCAAAAGCTGGAGTCGAACTAGGGTTTCTTGGGCGATAAGAGAATGAGAGAGAGAGAGAGAGAGAGCAGAATTTGCAGTTTGCCCTCTTCTTCTTTTATCTTTAGGGAGCACTTCTCCTAATAAAATTAGGAGATTATCCAAATATTTATTTGGATTTTGACTCTATTAAGAGATAGGTCTTATTTTCTTAAGAGAATGGGTGCTCCATACCTATTTCCAAACCCATATTCGTCGTCCATGTCACATGACACCTTAAGCAGTCATGTGACATCTTAATTAATCATATTAAATATGAGCTTTAGGCCCATTAAATATATGGCTCATGACCCAAGAGTGATGCTTGGCCAATTTAGGTTTGATTTGTATGGTGTGGGACCCCACAATGACCTCACATAAGCCCACATGGGTTCGGCCCAACTTCTGTGAAAAGGCCTGGCCGAATTCATTACTAAACTCAGTGAGCCCCTAAGCTTATCACTATGGAGTCAAAATGGACCCAACATTTACAATTAAATGATCATTGGATCCAACCATCCTATAAAAACCCAAGGATAATGGACTGAAGTAAGATATAGCCCATCGGGTAATCAATCTTTAATCGTCTCTTACACTTAACCTCTCAGCCCACAATGATCTAACACTACCTGACTGCAAGGTGTTGTGTCACATTCTTTGCTCGGATGGATCCCAGGAATTAAAATCTTTTGCAAACACTTTTCTTAAAACACACACACACACACACACACACATATATATATATATATATACTCAAACACGATTGAAATCCACTACCGACAGTTTAGGTTTCCATCAAAGAGAGTGCAGTCCCCTTCATTCACTATGATCACCCATGTAAGTGAATTCTCAGACTACCCCAACATACCCAGGTTTTGACGCATAACGGATCTCACTAATTGGCATATCAAAGATAGCCCAATCTGACACATAGTGCAATACCATAATCAAGTCTAGGGGTTATGTGTAACTTTCCAGTTTTTTTCATCAATTTCCAAGGTCCAGGGCATAATTGGAAAATGGTATGGGTTTAGTGTTTCAACCAAACACACACTATACGTGCTTTGGGTCTAACCCTAGAAGGTGAGACAAGCTGCCTCAACTTTTTTGGCAGTACATCAATGTCAGCCTTGGCATGATAAACTCCCCATATCTACCCAATAGCTGAAAACGTTCTATACTAACACGAGTCTCAATAGTATCATGTTTAAAGAATAATCTTCACAAAAATCATACCAATATCAACATGAAACAATAATGTACTTTTATTCATTTACAATAAATGTGTTTGTATATCGATCTAATTGGAGCTAAGGACATAAACTGTATAACAGGAGAACCCTTGGAGTAGCATTATTGCCTGAAAGTTCTCAATCTAGTCTTTCTTGTTGGTCGTGTAGTCATAGGTCTCAAAGTTGGAAGCCTTGAAATTTGAAAGGAGTAGCTCTAAAATGATCTCATCAGCAACTGCGTCCATCTTGCCCATTGAGTGGTTATGACCGGAGGAGGCTTCCATCTTTCCCTCCTTAACCTCCTTGGTTTTGATGCGAAAAGCACCGAGCTGGGTGGTTAGTTCATCAAACCTTTTGTCATGGTCGCTTTGTAGGGCGTTGCTTACGGGTGTCTCCTTGACCCACGTAAATTCTGGGTCATTCTAGGAGTGTCTTGATACTTCAGGGATGTCTCCTCTCTAAGCATAGTCGTTTTGAGACGATTGCAGAGGTCTAATACTAGAACCAATGGGGCTGGTCAGCGCCTAGCGCCATTCTAGTGGCTATTACAAATATGGTGACCAGCACTCGTTCGAGAGTGGAAACAACTTCCGAGGCGGTTGCTACATTTTGCCTTGAAGATGAAGTCATTTTTGGTAAGGCTCCCAAGACAATGGCTCAAGGATGGTGGGTTGATAGGCCTTCGGCCAAGGTCATTGTTGGCATCAACGGGTTGTCCATCTTGTTGTCTGCCACTCATCAGTTTCCACAACTGGCATACCTCATCGGCAAGCAGAACAACCCATTCCATCAATCGTTGAAAATTTGAAATAGCTCCTAGGTGACAAGAGCTTGAGGGGCAGGTGGGGAATTGCGTCTTAAGGGAGAGCAGTTCCTCGACCTAGAGTTGTCAACACATACATGTTGTTGGTTTGCCATGACGAGAAGTTGTTTGTTGTTCTTATAGATGACGTTAATTGATGTTATCAAAGATGGTGATAAGGATAGTTCGGAAACTTACAAGGTGAATTGGTAAAGGGTCCTACCTATAGGCACAAAAAGACGTCGAAGGCCCTGGGTGTGGTCCTAGGGGCAGTAACATTGACTGTTAACTTAGCCTAGGTGATGAGAAAGCCGAGGTGCCGAGGTAAGAGCAAGAGCAATAGCAAGAATAGTAAAATATGTAAGAGAGATATCTATGGCTTCCTCGCCCAATTTGTAGGCAATACCTCATTAATGGTGGCATTTAAGGGTGTTTTGTAATGGATCCACACATCGAGCCGAGTTAATTGTTGTCTTCGGTAAGGTTGGGGCCATGCAACCGAGCATTACTTGAACATTGAAGGAGCCCAGCCCGAGCACTCGGCCGAGGGCGTAATGCCTCAAAGTAAGACCCGTCACAAAGGCTAAGGGTAAAATATCACAAATACCCTTTGAGGCATATGAAAACATGAGGTTACCCTCCAAAATGGGGACGTATCAAACATGGATTGATGCAAATAATCTTGGCCATGTCAACACCTTTTTTTTATCAAAACGTAAGGTACCAATTTGTACTGTAGATATTTGTATTTGTACTCCTTCCAAACTGAGCCTAAAGAAAGGATTTTGCTAGGATTTGTTAAGGCCAAAACACATGCAAGGTTTATTATAGGTAATATGATTGTCACAAAACTAAAGGGAAGCTTTTGTAATTTTTGCTTAAAATAATATAGTTATAAATTTTTTGTTATATTATCCCCATTTTATTTATACATCCTTATTACATGTTGTGTTATGTCTTATAAATCTGCATTTAATATCTTACAAGTTATAGAAAAAAAAAATCTGACATCAATACCTCTTTGACACTACAAGAAGAATATTTAATAAATGTAGATATACATATAAATTATTATGTGAATAAACGATGGCATGTTAGGCATTTATTAACCATGCTGGCGTCATTTGAGACCATTACACCCAACAACCGGTCCCAAGAGTCCCTAGAGTCATTACATCCATGCATTGGGACCATCACCTTTGTCCTCGCATCAGCCATACTGTATTATGATATGTTGAAATAGCATGAAACTAGAACCAACATGAAATTTTACATGGGTTGGGTTTTGATTGTTGATTCATAGGCAGCCCAAGTACAACTCAACATCATGATTTAAACGTATATATATATATATATATATATATATATATATATTATTGGAAAATTTTAATTTAGTGATTTTCATAAATTAATTTTCATGTTTTTGGTAATTTAATTTAGTGAAAGATAATTTAGAAAAATCTAATTTACTGCAAATTTTTTTATATTTTCAATAATTAATTATTCATAAATTCAAATTTTTTTGAAAATTAATTATTCCTGTCAATTCTTATATTTATTCACAAATTTTTGATAAGTAATTTATTCATATCAATATTTGTACTAAGGATTTTTATGTTATTCAAGTTTTCCTTTCTATTTTAATTTTTCTGTTCTACAAACAATAATAAATAGAGATTTTTTATTAATTTAGTTTTAAACATCCCCTACCAAAAGTATCAACTGGTTGGTTGTGTAGTCCCATGGAGGAACAATTTTTAAACAACCTTCCATGTACTTTGACCTCTATAGAAAAATCCCAACAAATTTCTAATATTCTTATCTAGGGCCATTTTAAACACATTGGACTCAATAGGCTCAATTGAGTCTAAGTGATCAACTCAAGCCCAGGCCCGAGCCTAAACTCAATGTGTCAAACTTTAGTTTAGGCTAGGCTAGGACTTGATAAATAAAGTTTGACCTCAAGCTTTGGTTTGGATTCGTGCCTTGAGCCTAGTGGTTAGGGTTGTGTTTGGGTTGACCTTAAACCTAGTTTAGTGTGAGATTGTCAGTGTTCTGGATAAATGGCAAATTCGAGTAAGGATTAATTAAATTTGATAGCTGTTGACCAATTATTTTGCTCTACTCCAATCATAAAATGCATATGACCCATGATCACTATTCTCATTTGCATTTTTCTGGCTGATGTAGAGCAAAATGATTGGTCCCACAGCCAATAAAACAGCTATGAAATTCAGCTAATCCTCATATCATTTGGTCATCTCCTCTGGTTAGGGGAATTGGGATTGTCTAAATTTCCTTCACTAGATCTAAGACAGTAAAACTAGGAATAGCTGATGAAAGAAAGTAAACTGAGATGATTTAATCATGTGCATAAAGAACATCTACAGCACTTATTCTTGTTTTTCTTAATCAACATCTACAGCACTTTGTTAGAAAAGATGATTATTATAAGCGGCAAGGGACCAAAAAAGGATTTGGAATAAAATTATTAAGAAATGATTTAATGATTCATAATTTTACGATGGAATACAATGAGAACGGAATATTAAAACAATATCCACGTAACCAGCCTAATATAGTCAGGACAAGGATCAGAGGCCGTTATCCGTTGAGGCCAACCGATAGATTTCTTACCTTTAATTCAAGGGAAATTGTCTAAATGAGTTTTCAGCATTTCTCTTAAATTTATCATAACTTTTCAAAATGTCTAAAATTCATCATGTCACTAACATGACGTTAAATATACTAACGGGAGTTAATATACCTAAAATAATAGAAAAACACAGAAATTGCAAATAAATAACAAAAAATACAGAAAACTATAGATGGTAGAAAATAGAAAAATGTAAAAAAGAAATTAAAACAAAATATTAGAAATGATAACAAAACACTAAAAAACAAGAAAATTGAAAACTGAAAAAGACAAAAAAAAACTCAAAAAATATAAAGATTGGATAAAAACAGAAATTGCAAGTGTACATAAAATGATAAAAATTCAAAAAATTATATATTATAGAAAAAAGTAAAAAAAAAATTGTAAAGACACAAGAAAGTGATAAAAATTTCAAAAAGATAATAAAAACCTACACAAAAATACATAAAATGATAAAAATTTTCAAAAAATAAACAAAAATTAGGCATTGAATCTGAAGATTATTGCAACAAAAATTCAAAAAAAAATATTTCAAACAATTAGATAAATATTTGCAAAAAATATTTTTTTGCATAAATTTCTAGAACCCTTGATGGGGATTTACATTCTAGATTCAAAAGAATACATTGCAAATGTTTCAAAACATAAAAAATCTTTTAAATTTCTCATTGTCCTCTTTCAAATCTTAAAACCAGTAGATCTGTGCAGCAGCGACCTTCAAATGAGAGAGAGAGAGAGATATAGAGAGAAGATTTGAGCAAGAGAGAATGTGCTACAATGGTGGCAAGGTCCAAAGAGGGTGGTGCAGCAGCTACCTTCAAGATCTAAACGAGAGAGAAGGTGGTGCGGCGACAAGATCTGAAGAGGGTGGTGCAACGACAAGATCTAAGCAAGAGAGAGAGGGTGGCGCGGTTACCTTCAAGAGCGAGAGAGAAGGTGCTATGGTGGTGGCAAGATCTGAGCAAGAGAGAGGGTGATGCAGCAACTACCTTCAAGATCTAAGCGAGAGAAGGTGGTGCGGCAGCCAGATCTGACTGAGGGAGGCAGAGCAGAGAGAGAGGATTTCGATCTAACCCTAACCTAAATGACCCTTTTAAGAAACACTAATGATGCACTAACGGAAGGTCAGCTTTGAAAAATAAAATTCATTAAAATGGGTTCCTTGAATGTTTTGAAAAGTTGTGATGAATTTAAGAGAGAAATGCTAAAAACTCGAGTTCACATCTCCGCCCCACAGCACATTCCGGTCATATATTGGGAACATCTCACGATGATAGTAGCAGAACCAATGATGTCATCATCGGGAGATGTTCCTAATACACGGCGGGGATGTGCTGTGTGGCATTGTTGGGCGGCCCTTTGTGGGGCGGAGATGTGAACTCTAAAAACTCATTATGAGTTTTAGACAATTTCTCTTAATTCAATATTGATAATAGATAGGTTGTCATTTTGAATCCTGATTGTCAATGGTCCATTGGTCCTCGATTTGGTCCAGTTTTCAAAAAAGCAATTCAGATATAACCCTTTCCAATCCTCCCACCTGTCTTCTTTTTTTGTTTGAAGTTAGCTGCTCTTTTAGGATATTTTTATAGCCTTAGTAATTACTAATTTTGTCCTCTAACTGTTGATGCCTATTGCCGCGTGGATTAGCCAAGGGCAACAAGGTAAATTCAATCTTCATGTTCTGAGTGTTAACCAAGGACCTCGGGGCCTCAGAAGAGATTGACCAAAGTCAAGGACTGCAAGCCGAGGTGAAGTGTTCCTTCCAAGGACTACGATAGCCGAGGATTGCTGGTTAAGGCGAGGTGTTCCTTCCGAGGACTATGGTAGCCGAGGATTGCAAGTCAAGGCGAAGTCCCAGGTGGCCAAAGATACTACAAGACAAGAAGTGTCAGAGGCCTGAGGATGGATACGCGAGGTAGAGGCTCCGACGCTCAAGTTAGTACGAGGTGTAGAGTAAGGAAGGGTGCAGGAGAGCCCTTGAAGAGAGTCCTCGGATGCACCAGATCTCCCTGAATCAATGCTAGGTAGACAATGTTGGTGCAGGGAGTAAATGAACGAGTGATGTTAGAGTTTTTCTATTCCAGCCCCTTTTAAGGGGAAGTTACTTCTTATTTATACTTGAGCGTGCTGGGGGTAGGTGAAGATGAATGCCCCGAATGAGAGTCGTATGAGGTCAGGCTGTAGGCCTTGGCAGGTACGCCAAACAACTATGTGTTTGCTCCGTAAGGAGGCAGCTGAGCTCCCTAATTGTTGCTAACGCTAGCAAGCGTTAGTGGGTTGGGCCAAGCTTACCCACATCACTTGCCCCCCACTCCCGAGACTAAGGTGAGGCCTTGGATTTTGCTCGTAATGAGGGTAGTAATCGGAGCAAGGCTTTGGCTTCGGTCGTTGGGAGTAGTGGTTGTTATGCCTTCGTATTCGTTAGCCGAGGGATGTCCTATAGTGGTGTTGTTTTTGCAGCTCGCATTGTCCCACTTTGATTTGGAAGAGCGAGCAATGTGGATGCCACGGCTTGGCGGGGGTGTCCCGTATCACTCATGGTCATCCCAAGAGCCTAGTGTTTTTCGGGTTGAACGGTCCACCCGGTGGTCCGTGATGAGCGGGCCTTTCGGTTCGCTCATCGGGTTGTCGCGGGTGATCTCCGTAGTCCACTCGACGTCGTTTCGCCTTCCAAGGCTATGCGCTAGGAGGTGTAGTGAGATTGGCTCACAAGAGCGAGAAGCTCCCGCATCCGTTAGATCTACGTCAATCTGAACCATTGCTTTGGGCGTCGTTTTGTCTCCCGAGGGCATGCTCTAGGAGGTGCGGTGGGACAGGTTCACAGGAGCGGGGGGCTCTCGCATCCGTTAGATCTACGTCGATCTGGACCGTTGCTTTGGGTGTCGTTTCGTCTTCCGAGGGCCTGCTCTAGGTGGCGCATCACAATTGGATGGTGGGAGCAGATTGGTTTCAACCGTCGGATTTGGAGAAATCCATGTCATTCGTTTTCTTTTAATTAGGGGCCCTAATAGTGATTCTCTTCTCCATTTGAACTTAAACGCCCTTGCTCTCAAGTGAACGTAGCTCCCCAACTCTCAATTCTCCAGAACTTTTCTAGTTCTTCCCTTCTTCGGGACATTTCACCCTTTCTTAAGTAATCAAAACATGTCATTTTCAGATTCTGGTCCTGAGTGCCATGAACTCCCGAACATCTCGGGAGGGAGCTCTCTTGCAACCCCCTCACCCTTGTCTTCTCTAGGTTCTTTAGCCATTGCCCCCCTTCAATGGGAGGTTGTCATTTTGAGGGAGAGGTTAACCTCGGGGGGTGCTGAGGGAAGTCACCGGGGAAAGGACTCTCCCCATGAAAGCGTTGTCTTGACATTGCCAAGGGATCTCCTCTCTCCGAGGATGATGCCGTGGAACTCGTCGCCGGACAAGTGGGAGTGTTGCTTGAAGTGTGGCTGACGTTGGTGTCCCATGTTCAGAGTTTGACAGCTCCTTAGACGTGTGCCTAGTCAAATCCTTGGCGAAGAGGTTCCACATACCCCAGTCTCATAACCTAAGGATCCCCGACGTGGGCGATAGGCTATGGACCCCCAAGGAGGGGGAAATCTGTATCTACCAACATTTTTTAGAGTCTAGCCTTACGTTTCCCCTCCCAACCTTAATCTCCGAACTGCTGGAGTGGTACGACATCACTATCAGCCAGCTCGTACCCAACGCACTTAGGATTATCGTGGCAATGATGGTGTGGGCTCAGCTCAGGGGCATGGGGCTGACGTTGAGATTGTTCCGCGCCATGTTCATGCCGAGGAAGCATGCTTCCGAGGCCAACATGTATTACTTCCACCTGATGAGGGGGAAGCCAGTGCATAACCCCTCATTCGTTCACAGGTGGAAGGATATATTCTTCTACGTCTCCTGCCCCGAGGGCTGGCGTTTAAGGTCCGACTGGGGGGAAGCCTGCGTCAATGTTAAGAGATGTCCCCCACTGCTCTGAGACGAGGAGGCTGCAGCTATAGCTTACCTACTTGTAATGGGAACATTCTAGGCAAAGCCGTTGGTGGAGGAGGAGGTCCCCCTAGTCTTCGCTGGGATTAGCCCTGCACCCCTCGGTAGGAGAGGATTTGTGGTTAGTGCTCTCCCGCATTCTTTTCTTTTTCGCTAATGTACTAACCGTTGTCCTTTGTTGTTTCACAGAAGTGCCAATGGACGCCAAGCAACGTTTGCTGGAGAAGGCTCGGGCGAAGCAGGCCGGGAAGAAAGCCGGAGGGCAAACGCCGAAGAGGTCCGATGATGAAGCTGCCCCTGCCCCAGTGAAGGGGGAGATTCATAAGTTATCGCCAAGGGGAAGCAGCCGATGGTGGCACCGAAGAAGATGGTTGAGGTTCCGAAGAAGCCCACCACTGGGGTAGAGGCGGGTAAGAAGAGGCCCATTGTGGACATGCCAAGGGAGGAGCCCCTGCAGAAGCTTGCCAACACTGACAGGAAGGCCGAGGAGGTGGTGCAGAGATCCAAGCCTGTGGAGCGCCCATCTGGTCCTTCATCAGCCCCTCCATCAGTACAGGTACCCGAGAGAACCGAGGGGCTAGGAAGACCTTCTACCCACAATGGTAGCTCTGAGAGGGGGACTCCATTCATGACGAGAGAATTAGTCAGGAGCTGGTTAGTGGATCCATCTTGCCGAAGGATTGCTACCGCCTTCTGCAAAGCGGCCCCAAGTCCATTTACGATGAGGACCTGTACCATTTGGCCGAGGTAAGACATTCCCCAATATTTAATCATGTATATATTTTTATTTTTTATTTTTTGCTGATCGGTTTTGTGAAAAGCCTGTCTGCACTTCGTCGGTTTGGGGGACCGAACAAGACTGGCAATGGGTCGTGTTGGCAAGGTAAAGAAGGAGAAGAAGGTCATGGAGGAGAAGCTCCAGAGGGAAAGGAAGAAGCTCCAGAAGGCAACCGCCGCCGCTGAGGAGAAGCACTAGAAGTTCTGAAAGGTGCTTCTGGATGAACAATTGCGTTGGGATCGTCTTGACGCTCAGCTGAAGGAGGCGTGGCATGGGCTTTCCAAATAGCAAATTGAGCGGGTGCGGCTGGAAAGCATCGTCATGGAAACAGAGAGATGAGCTGCCAAGGCCGAAAAGAAGGTTGCCAAGGCGGAGGCGAAAGCTATCGAAGCCCTAGCTTTGGCAAAGGACTCAAAGAAGGTTGCGGCTGAGGCAGTGGAGGTGTACAAGAAGTTTTCCGACTACCTGGATGTGCTGGTGGAGTAAGCTTCATCGTCCTACCTCAACGGTATTGAAGATACCAAGAAGGCACTCCTACAGATGTTGCCAGATTTTGATGTCGAGGGACTGCAAGTGATCCCCGACGCTCTTGCTAAGGCTCACCCAACTGAAGACGCTGTTCCCCCTGCCAACGACGAGGCACAAGCATAGACTTTTTCCCCCTTTTTTGTTTTTTTTATCGTTGTAATACTTGCCATTTGTTTTTTTTTTTAAGGCAATACAAAATTTTTGTAAAGGCTATACAAGACCAACATTGAATAGTGAATGAAGTCGCTTTTTGTGTATACTGTGTTTCATGCATGTTGTTTCTTCCCTTTACTCTTTCTCTCTCTTTCCTTTTTTTTTGTGAGAGGTCCTTGCCCCTCCAAAAGGTTGAAACCACAATACACAAGGCACACATGATTCGGTCGTAGTGTTTGTTTATTTGCACGCTCATCTCGGCTTGTTGGGATATTAGGAGCCGAGGCGAAGTCATACGTCAGAGGCGGGGCTTGCCTGGCTTCCAAATTCCGTGCTATCCCAGGCGAGGCCGAAGAGACCTGTCACCCTGGTTGAGGTCTAGGGCCAAAGTATACCATCGAGGTACTTGGGTAGATGAAGAGCCACGGCAGAGTAGCACCATTGGGGTGCAGCTCCCCTAACTCATTCTTACCAAGCGTTTTCTCGGGGGAGGTCAAGGCATCCCACCGGCAAAGTCGAGGGCTCTGTCTCATTATTTTCTTTGTGCTAAGTACTGATAGCCAAGGAGGTCACCACGCTCCAAGGTGACGAGGTGACGAGGTAAGGAAGAGTAACTTTGCTTCATTCATTCTTTCATTATTTTCATAAAAAAAAAAATACATTCATCTGTAGTACATCCGAAGGTTCTCCGAGTTCCACGTTCGAGGGATGGGTCTTCCATCTAAGTTTTCCAGCCGAAATGTGCCGGGGCCAAGAACTTTCTTAATTTGGTAGGGGCCTTCCCAGTTGGGGCGCAGCTTTCCTACTCCAGGTTCAGGAACCATGACCTTCCTGAGGACAAGGTCTCCCTCTCTATAGTGCCTTGCTTTCACTCTAGAGTTGAAGTAGTGGGCCACGCACTGCTGATAGGTGGTCATCCTAATCGGTACTTGTTCTCGGGATTCTTCTATCAAGTCTAAGTTTGCTCTAGCACCTCGTCATTCTCGGCCTCGGTATACCCTTGGATCCGAAGCATTGGTTGGCCAATCTCCGCTGGGATCACTACTTCTGTGTCGTAGGTCAAGCCGAAAGGGGTTTCTCCCGTCGTTGTCCGAGGTGTGGTTCGATATGCCCAAAGGACGTTGTGTAATTCGTTGGCCCACAGGCTTTTAGCTCTATCCAACCTAGTCTTTAGTCCATCCAGGATGGTTCTGTACGTGACCTCGGCCAGGCCGTTCGTCTAGGGATAGCCCACCGAGGTGTACTGTTGCCTGATGTCGAGGGAGATGCACCATTCTCGGAATTTAGCAACATCGAATTGTTTTCCATTGTTTGTGACTAGCATGTGAGGGAGGCCAAAGCGGCAAATAATGTTCTTCCAAAAGAAGTTCTGAATTGTTTGCGTAGTGATAGTGGCTAGGGATTCAGCCTCCACCCATTTAGTAAAGTAATCCACAGCAACGACGAGGTACTTTCTGCCTCCCGTTACTTAAGGGAAGGGGCCAAGGAGGTCCATCCCCTACTTGGCAAAGGGCCAGGGGCTGCTAAGGGCCGAGAGGGTGTGGCTAGTTGATGGCAGAGGTTGGCATGTCTTTGACACTGATCACATCTTTGCACCAACTCGGCCGCATCCTTGTGAAGTGTCGGCTAGAAGTACCCTTGCCTTAATGTTTTCTAGGCTAGGGTCTGGCTGCCGAGGTGATTACCACAGATGCCTTCGTGAATTTCTCGGAGCACGTATCGCCCTTCTCCCTGTGGAGGCACCGAAGGTAAGGAAAAGTGAAGGACCTTCTATATAATATCCTCTTTAGCAGAGTGTAGTGCATTGCCTATCGTCAGAGTCTTCTGGCTTCGTTCCTGTCATCGGGTAGCCTTCCCGTTAATAGGAAGTTGATGATAGGATCCATCCAAGATGGTTTGGCCTCTATGGGGAGGATTTGGATGTCCTCTATGGAGGGTCGGGCCAATCTTTCCATGTGCAGAGTGCGGCCGAGGGCCACGTCCGATGTGCTTGCCAATTTAGAGAGGGCGTCGGCTCGGGTGTTCTCAGCTCGCGAGACTTGTTGCAGAGAGAAGCATTGGAAGTGGCGGGCTAACTCTTGAACTCTGGCGAGGTACTTAGCCATGCTTTGTTCTCTGGCCTCGTACTCACTGTTGACTTGATTCGTCATCAACTGTGAGTCATTGAGGACTTCAACGTGCTTAGAGCCGAGGTCTCGGGTAAGCTGCAACCCTGCCAAGAGGGCTTCGTACTCGACTTCATTGTTGGATGTAGGGAACTCGAATCTTAGTGCATACTCTATGACGATATCATCGGGGGTGAGGATAATGAGGCCCGCTCCACCCCCTTTGGCGTTGGATGAACCGTCGACAAAAAGTCTCTATGCAGAGGGGGGGCCTCCTCGACCGGTCGTGCTTCCTTTGACTCATCTTTGAGAGGCCGGTTGAGGTGCCCAGTGAAAGTGCTTTCTGCTATGAAGTCAGCCAAGGCTTGCGCTTTGATCATTGGCCTTAGCTGGTATTGTATGTCAAACTCCGATAGTTCTTTCGCCCACTTAATTGGGCGTCCCAAAGTCTTTGGCTTAGCGAGGACGGCCCTAAGGGGCTGATTTGTCAGGACCACTATGGTGTGGGCTTGGAAATACGACCTGAGCTTTCTAGTCGAGGTGATGAGGGCGTAAGCTAGCTTTTCCACTTCGGGGTACCTGGCCTCGGTGTCGTTGAGGACTTTGCTGACATAGTATACAGGTCTCTGGATTCTGTCATCTTTTACCAAGACCGAGTTGACGACCTCATCTCCGGCTTATAGGCATAAATATAGGGTTTCCCTTGATACAGGTCGAGCGAGGAGCGGGAGTGAGGCGAGGTATAGCTTGAGCTCATCGAAGGCACGCTGGCACTCCTCTGTCCACTGAAAATCTTTTAGCTTCTTGATGGCGCGAAAGAAGGGAAGCAGCGATCTGCCAATTTTGACATGAAACGGTTGAGGGCGGCTATCCTACTAGTGAGTCTTTGAGTCTCCTTTACTGACCGAGGGAATGCCATGTCTAGTATGGCCTGTACCTTGCATGGGTTGGCTTCGATGCATCTTTGAGTGATGACAAAGCCTAAGAATTTTCCCAAGGTAACCCTGAAGGGACACTTGCTCTGGTTGAGCTTCATCTTGAATTTACGCAGAGTATCAAAGGTCTTAGCCAGGTCCAAGGTGTGCGGTTCGGCCTTCAGGCACTTCACTACCATGTCATCCACGTAGGCTTCGATGTTCCTCCCCATCTGATTCTTGAAAACCTTGTTGACAAGGCACTAGTAAGTGGCCCCTACATTCTTAAGGCCAAACGACATTACCTTGTAGCAATACGTGTCGTGCTCAGTGATGAAAGATGTCTTCTCCTCGTTGTTGGGGTGCATCTGGATCTGGTTGTACTCGGAGAAGGCATCCATGAAGCTGAGTAGTTCATACCCTGCGGTGGTGTCGACGAGGAGGTATATCCTTGGGAAGGAAAACTATCCTTCAGACAAGTTCGGTTGAGATCTGTGAAGTCAATACAGATTTGCCATTTCCCATTAGCTTTTCTTACCAAGACCACGTTAGATAGTCAGTTGGGGTAATGTAGCTCATGGATGAAACCAGCATCGAGTAGCTTATCAACTTCCTCTCCTATAGCCTTTCCATCGTTCAGGTGCAAAGTTCCTCTTCTTTTGCTGGACTGGCCTAGAGATCGGGTCTATGCTCAGCCTATGAGTAATGATCGAAAGGTCAATTTTGGGCATGTCAACGGCGGACCAAGCAAAGACGTTGGCATTAGTTCTAAGGAAACCTACCAGTTCAAACAGACGTTCAGGGGGGAGATTGGACCCAACACGGACCGTCTTTTCTGGGTTTGATTCATCCAGGAGAACCAAGACGAGGTCCTCGGCTCACTGGCTTTTCCCATGGGTCGAGGCCTTCCAGTGACAAGTTCTCCTTATTTTTCCTTTTAGTGCCACCACATAGCATTGGCGGGTGATCTGCTGGTTCCCACGAACGACTCCGATGCCGTGCTCGGTGGGGAACTTAAGGGCTAGGTGATAAGAAGACATGACTGCCCCTAGTGCATGAAGGGTTGGTCTTCCCATTATCGCGTTGTAGGGAGAGGCAACCTTCACCACTAGGAACTCATGCATCCAAGTTACCTAGTGTGGCGTTGTCCCTACCATGATGGGTAGGGTAGTTTTTCCTTCTGGCCTAGTGATGTTGACGGAGAAGCCAACGAGGGGAGCATCGGTGGGCTGGAGCCACTCTGGCACGAGCTTCATTCTCTCATAAGTGTCGTAAAAAAGGATATCGGTTGACGAGCCACTATCCACTAAGATTTTCTTTACCATAAAATTGGAGATGATGGCTGCGACCATGAGGGCATCGTCATGGGGGATAGCAAGCCCCTCTAAGTCTTCGTCGGTGAAGACGAGGGCATGTGGACAGCTCGACCTCAACGGAGCATCCGGGTACTTCTGCTTCTTCGGGGCATGGATGTTGGGCTGCCTGGCGTAGGCTTTTCGAGCCGAGGCCGAGGCTCCACTCGAGGCCATGCCCCCGGCGATGATGTCGATGACACCTGCCACTTGCTAGTGCTGCTGATGCTGTTGTTGGGATGACGAGGTGCTGGCCTCTCCTCCAACAAACTGCTTAAGGTGTCCTTGGTGGATGAGAGACTCTATTTCATTCTTTAGATCATAGCAGTCCTCTGTGTCATGCCCGGTGCTACGGTGGTACTTGCAGTACTTCGTAGGGCTCCCCCTCTTGGGGTTCCACTTTAGCTTCGTTGGCCACTTCACAAACATCTCTTCCCTGATCTGCATCAGTATCTAGGTGCGGGTGGAGTTGAGTGGTGTGTAATCCTTGTAGGCCAAGGCCAGAGCTGGGGGCTTCTTGTTGTCTTTTCCGCCATTGTTGCTAGGGTGGCGTTGGTCCCCACCTTGCCTCTTCTTCTCCGGGGGCCCGTCGTGGTGCTCGGCTACCCTTTCTCGGCTGTCCTCGGCCACGATGTATTTTGGGGCCTTTTTGAGGAATTCGAGTTTAGTCTTTGGTGGAGTCTTAGCAACCAAGCACTTGAGAGCTGAGCTGGGGCAGAGTCCGTTGATGGCTGCGTGCATGGAGATCATAGGGTCGAGGTGTCAAACTTCGAGCTCTTCTTTCTTAAAGCAGTCGATGTAAGACCAAAGGCTTTCACCCGCCTCCTGTTTGAACGACATTAGAGAGACCACACTCTTCCGACATCATCTACTACTAATGAAGTAGGCGAGGAACAAGGGTGTAAATTGCTCCCACGAGCTGATTGATCGAGGAGGAAGGCTAGAGAACCAGTTGCGAGCGGCTTCCCTAAAGGTAGCCTGTATGGTCCGGCACGTCAAGGCGTTGGAGTAGCCGTATAGTATCATGAGTGCCTTAAAGTGTGGGGGGAGAGGCTCCGAGATGATTTCTAGGGTGAATGCATCCATGCGGCCGGTGGAGTTGTCGTGACTGGTTAAGGCATCAGCTCGGCTCTCCTTAACCTGGCGGAGCTTGTCCTTTACGGCCCCAATCTCGGCTCTCAATTCAGCGAACCATAGGTCAGCACGGGCATGGGACCTGCTCCTGTCTTCGCGGACCCGGTGGGTGTCAGCTCGGACTCCTAAATATTCCGAGATAGGGTCGCACGCTCCTCTACAGGCGTGATGATTGTTCAAAATGCCCCTTAGATTTGAGACGAGAGGTGGGGTGGGGTGGCATCGGCTCTCGCTTTAGGAGCGAACTTTAGGGCGACCGAGGTGCCCGCCATCGTCCCGGGGGGCCTTCCTACGGCGGCGGTGGTGCTGCTTCGAAGATTGATGACTGTCCTCGGATTGAGCAGGCACGCTCTCTCTTTGGCTAGGAAGACAGATATTCCTTCGAGGTGAGTCCGAGAGGCGATTATCGCCCGATTCTAACGGTTCAGCCAGCGGATTTCCGTGGCCGAGAGCTGGTGGCTCAATGTTCTCATGTCGGCCTTCATCTTCTGACACCCCAACGGGGCAGTCGCCTTGAGAGGGACCTCCTACTTGGGGGAAAACTTCCTCCATTCGTTGGGTGAGGCAGTCCAAACGATCGATGACGACTTGAAATTGCTCATAGGTGGCTAGGTTCTGACTATTCCTGCCTCTCCTCACCATGACTTTCGAGCTTATGGGGGGTTTGGATTTTGAGTATTATTACTTTTTATCCTAAAGTGGGTATCGTCTTAGCAACGGGTTCCCACAGACGGCGCCAATTGTTGCCGTGCGGATTGGCCGAGGGCAACGAGGTAAATTCACTTTTCAGGTTCCGAGTGTTAGCCGAGGACCTTGGGGCCTCGGAAGAGATTGATCGAAGCTGAGGCGAAGTGTTCCTTCCGAGGACTAATGGTAGCCGAGGACTGCTGGTCGAGAAGAGGTGTTCCTTCCGAGGACTACGGTAGCCAAGGACTGCAAGTCGAGGCGAAGTCCTAGGTGGCCAAAGATACTGCAAGACAAGGAGTGTCAGAGGCCTCAGGATGGATACCCGAGGTAGAGGCTCTGACGCTCAAGTTAGTACGAGGTGTAGAGTAAGGAATTGTGTAGGAGAGCCCTTGAAAAGAGTCCTCGGATGTACTAGATCTCCCTGAATCAATGCTAGGTAGACAATGCAGGTGCAGGGAGTAAACGATTGAGTGATGTTAAAGTTTCTCTGTTCTAGCCCCTTTTAAGGGATAGTTACTTCTTATTTATACTTGAGCATGCTGGGGATAGGTGAAGATGAACATCCCAGATGAAAACCGTACGAGGTCAGACTACATGCCCCGGCGAATACACCAAACAGCTATGTGATTGACTCCACAGCAAAGCTCCCTAATTGTTGCTGACGCTAGCAGGGCCTCCCAGCCACTATGTGGGCTGGGCCAAACTGACCCACATCAATGCTTATAAATTTATTTTTCAACTCATTGACGCGGAATAAATCCAATCCCGCAACCAGCACTTTGGGAAAAAAAGCGGTTAAAGGTGAAAATTAATCGAAAAAAAAAAAACTCAATCAGAACTGTCCACATATATTTACTTGATTTATGAACTTTAACTTTGCCTTTCTAATCCCCTCGCCTCCCATGTTCATTGGAAGAGAAGCCTCAAGTAACAATTAAAGAAACAAAATGAAAATGTGGAGCAGCTGGAGCTCATCCACCAGCACCAATGCGAGCAAAGTAGCTCTCTCTGGCTGGTCCCAAGCTTCCCACGGTGGCGTCTGCCCAACAACATTGACTGAGGTCGTGAACGTGTCTACGTCACCTTACTTTTTGACAATTGGCCTCCGTATTATCAAATCGTGTTCACTTTGACATGTATCATTCTTAATTGCCTTTTGCTCCTCAGACATCAGCTTTAAAATTCCTCTCTCTCTGTTTCTCTCTCTCTCATAACTGAATGCTCAGTTACCTCTTGCCCTTCACAACATGATAGATTCTAAACAGAAGATGAAGGTTATGTCGACGTTTTCGTGTTCTCTAGCTGTTGCCGTCGTTTGGAGCTGCATTTTCTTCTCTTGCCTGGTCGATAGATCCCAAGCTCAAGCTACTGATCCAATTGAAGGTACCTCTCTCTCTCTCTCTCTGTTAATATCTCTCTATCTCCTTCTCTGTCTTCATCAATATATGCGTATAATTGGTAATTAATTTGAATGTTTGATAGACCATATATAAAAACATCGTTAATCATCAGATGATGCTACTGTCTGCCAGAAAGCATGTCCAGATCTAACAGTAGATAAGTCGTTGGCAGATCCGATTGACCATAACCTTGAGATTCTACAATCTCAATTAGTGACTGCGATTCAAAACGCCGAATCTGCGTTCTATTATACCTGCGAATTAAACTCCAGTTCTCAGCGCTCTATTTCGCCGCAGAGCTGGATCTATCAGCCTCAGTATTCAGTAACCTGAATTTATATATCCAAATCAAATTCGTTTCTATCGTAGTGACTGCTCGGTGGTCATATAATCACTCTGTGTCTCCGTCAAGTTTACGTTTCTCAACCGCTTTTGCCGGCTGCCGTTGTTGAAAAACTCAGCTAGGGATTCCGGCCGGCTGGGCTGCCGGCCACACCCTCCAACTCCAATGGTCCAATTTATCTTTCCTCAGCTGTTTCCTATTGTCAAAATCTATCCGACTACCACGTTAATGTCTTCCCTGTCCTTATCGATTGGATGTCAAACTATCGAAAGTCCAACAAATCTCTCTGGAGCAACGTCATCGCCGACCATCCGGGAACCCTGTTCCCATCTCCCAGACGTTCCCAAAACTTGCAACGAAACTAATTAGCTTCAGAAATTCTAAATTTTCTTCGCTCATGTCTCAGTTCTTGGGTAGTCAAAAGATTTTTCTGGGTCTGACCACATACCGCCAACCGAATAAGATGGTTATAATTAACGGTGGAAGATTGAAGGGCCAGCAACCTATGTCATGTCAGTAGTGGGACCCTTTAGATCAATGCATTTAAGACCATGTACAGAGATATGCATGTTTATTATATCGTATATTTCTCTTTAAAAATTAAATAATGTAGTTATGAAGTATTTTATATTATTTTGCATCGTCCCTATCATATTCTTATCCATAATTCCATATATGTTTATTGAGACATGACGTGTCATGTTTGACCGATCTGTATAAAATATCTTACAAGTTACTTAAGAAAATAATCTGCAATAAATTAATAGCTCCATGGCTCTATAAGAAAAATATTAAAGATATATTTTTTTATAAAGTTTATTTTTATTTGAGTCAAATTACAGGTAGTCTATATTAGGGGTTAATGATTATCCCTGAACATTTACTTCACGGCTGAGTTTAAAAAGAATAAAAATTCAAATGTATAGAATGCAAAACTTTATATTTTATATTATTTTGTATGTATTTACGTTATACATATTTCCATTTGTACTGTTTCCAACTAAGCGTTTACGAGCGTTTAGGACAAACATCCCCTCTACGTCAAACCTCGGGTGCCGACATAAGAAATGGGAAACTTGTTAAATTCAGGGTCCGTGTGCGGTTCATACAGGTTGGCTCTAGAATGAAGTCTGAATCTTCTTGATGATTAGCTGTAGAAATGGCAGTTGGTCGGGTCCGGTGGTAAATCCATGTTATTCGGATCTCTTAAAGCAAGGTTCCACTCAGTCTTCATCAGGTTTAGGGTTGGGCTTGGATTGGATTGGCCGATGTCGAATCTGAGTTGTTGGTATAGTGACACTTAAATGGTTGTACGTATAGCCTTTTAGTAAAAACAAATATACTGTTAATGCCACAGATTGGATCGGATTTGATAATCATGTTTCATTAAGGTCCAAATGAGTTCGGGTTGAAATGGCTTTAAGTTAGCTTAGGTTGAACCAAAAACACAAACCAATAATTCTAACACAATTAGGGTGTAAGTTCGGCCGGGTTAGATTTGCCCTAACCATTGATGACTTTGGATTGGGTTGAACTAGGTTTGGGTTAAGATTGGTCTAATTTCTTCATTTTTTGTTAAAAATGTTCTTACTTCTCAAACTTAAAATTAGTGGATTAAGGTTGACTGACATTTATATATGGGTTTGAGTATGATACTGGAAATATTTGTAACCAATCAACCGGTATTATAATAGTGGTAGTTGGGGTGAGTATTCAGTTTATTTGATTAAAAACCAAATAAATCATAACTCTAAAAACCAAAATTAAAAATTAAAAATCGAACCAAAGCCAAATTATAGGAAAACCAAAATAATCTAAATTGAAATTTTTGGTTTAGCATTCAATTATTTTGGTTAAAACTGTATTTTAATAATATAATATATGTTATGAGAACCAAATTTCATTAGAATATATTATATATTGTATATTAATATATAAATAAATATATATATATTATATAATGAAATTCAGTTAATTTTATTTTTTGGATTAATCATATTTATACTTTTAAAACTCTAAACTGAACTAACTGAACCGAATTAACCAAAAACCAAAAAAATAAAAATAAAACTGAAATTTTGAATTCAGTTTTTCATTTTAACTGAATAATTTTTTAATTCTCCTAATTAAAACTAAAATTCCATAAAGATTACATGTGTGTATTGCCTAAACTACAGAAAAAAAAAAGGCTTAAGGTCAGATCGAGTCAGGTTGAACCTAAAATTTGTCAAACCAATCTCTCAATCCCGATTAGAATCGGCTTGAACCAGTTGGTGTTATTATGTAAAGCGGATACTGGCGCCATAAACTCCTTAGAGCGGTTAAATTAGAAAAAAAGAAATACAAATGGCCTAACACATGGGAAAGGCGGAGGCTATAACTTAAATTCAAGCGAATGAACGATGGATTTGACGTGGCTTGATACTTGATAAGGACTTCAGGACTTGTATGTAGAGGCAGATTTTTCTTCTACGCCCTTTTTTATAGGCTTTGACATATGTAATTTTAGAAAATTTACTATTTTTAGTAAGTCATGGAATTTTGTCATTTTTGAGAATTCCAAAAATTAACAAATTATATTTTGTTTAGATATTGGGATTTCGAGTCGGGCCAATTTCCATTCTAAGTAAAATTTTGCTATTTAATAAGTTTACTGCTTTTGGACATTTTTTATACAAATTATCTTTGGAAAATTTGATTATGAGTTGAGATCGGCATCCAGGTTGTAAGGGTCAAATCACATCATCTGAATAAAGAATTTCAGTTTTTTCTTTAATCTCTTTTCGAGGATTCAAATCAAGAGTCAAGAGGCATTGTCTTTGAACGAGAAAGACAATATACGTTTTCATACTCACCACTACGTCAACAGACAACAGTTAAGAGACATTTGTGTTAGATAGATGTGTCACGGCGGATAGAGAATGGGTAGGAAATCTGGGTTCACATCATTAGGCCATGCCAAGTTGCACTCTGTCAAAGACATGGTTTTTTTTTTTTCTTTTTTTGGCTCTTATATGACTTCCTCTTAGCTTATATTGGTGCTCAACTTGACTATAAGTTTGGACCGTGGAGCTTTAAATTTTCCATTCAAACTCGATTCGAGTGTTTTGACTCAATTTAATTCGATTATAAATATAATAATATTATAAATGTTATAAAGAAAATATATTATAAATTCAATTATAAAGTTTTATTTATTTATATAGAAAAGATATGATATCCAAAAACAACTGGTATCATAAACATGATAGCAAATAAGGTGTTATTTATCAAAATTTATGGGTGAATTTTGATTGATCAAAATTCTTTTTATATCATTTCTTTCCTGCATTATAGATTTTCCCAAAAAAAAAGTTAAAAATTAATATTTTATTATATATCAGATTAGGTTCATGAATTGAATCAGGTATTATGAAGATCCAATTCGACTTGAACTCAATAATATCAGTAAGAGAAGATACGAGATCTACACCTCTACAGACACCATATTGTATGTGTATCAGCCGATACATACCGATACTTCGCTACAAAAAGGAGTTTAGCATGATTCAGACACCATACCGTATGTGTATCAGCTGATACATACCGATACTTCGCTACAAAAAAGAGTTTAGCATGATTCGATCCTAAAACCCGAGTTGCATAGCATCCAAGAGCATAGGGACCTTAACCATCAAGTTACCTTATATTTTCTTTTATTAAACTTAATTATTACATTTAATCTAAACAAATAGTATACTCAATAACTCCAAGTACAAATTAGCAAGAATAATATTCAAAATTATTATTTTATAAACCAATAAAAAATAATTTATCAAATTCACATATATATAAATGATTTTTAATTTCAATATATTTATACAAATAAAAGTATTATTAATAGAATAATTATTTTAATACTTAGAATTATTTATGTAGATTTGATAAATTATAATAATTATTTTATAAATTATTAGTTAATATTTTAATTTACATTAAATAACAATGTATTTATTATTAAAAAGACAAAATATTGTTTACAAAATAGTTAAGAATATAATAAAAATTGAATCTATCAAATCCACTAATCTACATTTAAATAAAAAATATTTTTCTATTTAAAAAAAAATATTAATAATGAATAATTATTTTAGTAATTAAAATTTATGAATTTTCATATGATATGCATCTTCAAAATTCCATTTAAATTTTATATAAACATATTTATTGTTTACAAAAGTGAAAGTATTATTTACTAAACATTTACAAATTAATTTTTAGTTGATTTTTTTTTTGTTGATGTTAAAAACTGAAATAGTAAAATAAAAATAATTGATATAATAATTCAAATATATTGGTTGCATATTTTTTGTCCTTGGATTTTAATAAAAATAAAAATTGATGCATTACCAATAAAATTGTATAATATCTATGCATCTTGTTATATCAATAATAATATATTTCTTCAGATATACCATTAAAATATATAATTCCTATGTATTTATACGTTATTTGTAGTTATCTTTACATTAAACTTGAAGTTATTAATATAATTATTGAATTTATATGCATTTCCTTAGCGTATTAAAGCATTTTTATAATTTTCATCTGTATCCATGTGTTTTCCAAGCGTACCCGTATCCGTATCCATATCCAAGTTGTTCGCTATGATACCTGATACTAATATTTTAGTCCTTGCTTTAGATTCCTATCTTATTATTTTTCAAAATCCCTTTTAGATGAGTGGAGATGGTGGACTTCCCATAACCAATTCTGTCTCTACTCATGGTTTTTACCTAACCAACTTGGCTAAATAACAATTCAATTGGGCTAAAATGGGAATTGGGATTTTCTCCATGTATCTCACACCGATCTCATAGTACACCCACCCTTGTATTAGGAATATCTCTCCAAGGAGACCAGATCTAATCCTCTCGAATTCGTTTTCATAAATATGCATATGATAGTCAGCACCCGAACCTGACCCTAAGCAATATTAACCCAAACCTGCCCCGGCCTGACAAAATGAAGCAAGGTTTTCTGTTTTTTATTTTGTTATTTTCCTTTATTTCATCATTTTTTTTGTTTTATTTTCTGTATTTTTTGTAGTAGTTTCCCACTTTTTTCTTCGCTTCTTTTTTTTTGCTACTAGAAAAAAATTTAATTCGATAAGAAGGGAATACATGAGGGAGCACTGCTAGGCCAATCTCCAAATGTATTTGACAATAAACACCACTTAACAAATCCATCAACAACAATATTTTGAGTTCGTTGAATGTACTAAACTGAAATAAGGTCATTAATAGAAGCAAGACTCTTGGCATCCACCAGCAAATGGCTCCACCTCCAAGGTGCCTCAATCCGCTTGTCTCTGAAATGGTTGATGACAACGGAATAATCATCTTTGAGAAGCACCTGTTTATCTGTGTTAGAGAATAAAACATATTCAAGGATTTCACTTAATAGTTTAAGCTTTTAGGTTGAATGGTTTTTTGAGATTGCATCAAAGTCATTTTGACTAAATAGTCTAATGTTTGATTCTCGTCATCCTATTATAATTAATTAAGTTTCAGTACAAGATATGGGCGGCTCTGTGTTGTTCACACTTCAAGTCCATTGGGCTCTGTTTGAGGTTTCATAAACATGCATATGATAGTTACATTTGAATCTTTTCTTGAGTTAATTGACAGAATTAGGGATGTCAATGGGTCATGTTGAGTCCGGATTTCCTACCTACGATAACTCTGCCCACATCTACTTACATAACATTGCAGTCACACATGGGAAACATCTCATTCCCTTACATGTTATTATCCATGGGGAGATATTGGATTGGACTAATCTAGTCCAAAATATTTATTAGACTGGATTGGACTTGGTCCATCTATAACAAATTTATATTGGATTGGGTTGGATTAAACCAATATCTAGTCCATTGATATAAGATAAGAATATATGTGTCAATGGAACATATTGAACAGTCCAAACATTAAATTGAACTGGTCCAAATTGGTCCAAAACATTTATTGGATTGGATTGGACCTGGTCCATTTATAATGAACTCACATTGGACGATTGGACTGGACCAAATCTAGTCCAATTGACACCACTATTCAAGACTATAGTGTCAACTCAGGCAATATGGGTTCATCCCAAACCCAACCCGAACTCTAACTAAGACTAACCTGACCCTAACTTGATAGGGTCAGATTAGTGTGGATTTACACTAGGGCTGTTCATGGGTCGGGTTGGGTCAGTTTACTAATATTTTTTCAACCGACTCGGCCTGGTCAGGTTACCTGAAATTGAAACCAAAACTGACCCTATGTTAAGCAAAACCGACCTGATCGGTTTGAGTCGGTTTGGGTTAGTTTGGGTCGGTTTTGGCTCTACTTAGTGGTGACTTAGTTGCTGTACAACCTAACTTAAAGTGTAACTAGGATAGAGACAACTTAGTTAACTAGGAACTAAGTAGGTTGTAACTTGTAACTACTAACTAGAAACTAACTATTAAGTTGGTTTGATTTGGATTGGCATATGAAAACCGAAACCGAACCGAATCATCGGTTTATAATTTTTTATAACCCAAAACCGACCAATGCTGAAGAAAACCCGGCTGAC
Organism: Nelumbo nucifera; assembly: GCF_055504915.1. Lineage (NCBI taxonomy): Eukaryota > Viridiplantae > Streptophyta > Magnoliopsida > Proteales > Nelumbonaceae > Nelumbo > Nelumbo nucifera. Next base: position 44,891,740 of record NC_142655.1, read on the forward strand.
TTGGATTGGGTCAGTCCGGATTGGTCGGTTTGGTCGGGTTAGGTCTTCTTATGAAAAGCCCTAATTTACACCACCTAACCCAACCCACTAACATCTCTAGACAGAATACTAACAATAGGGGCAAAGTGCTAAGAATCTAGACAGAATACTAACAATAGGGGCAAAGTGTTAAGAATCTGAAAGATCAAGGTGGTTGGTTTTATACAAATGAAAGTTTGGAAGGTTTTAAGTATCACTATTCCCAGTAGAAGGTGGCAGTTTGTAATTTATCCAAAAGAAAAGTTATTTATCATTGATTTTTTTTAAGTAACTTATCATTGAATCTTGAACTCTTTGGTGGCTCTTTGTAATTATTTTATAAGTAAACTCCAAAAACACCAAAACTATGGGATTGTGCCTTAGTTATGAAAAGTTTCAAACATGCCTCTACATGTAAATGTTAAGTGGCATTAACAGGGAGAGGAAAACAACCACATTAGTGCATTACCCCATTGGTTTGGTTTTATTTCTATATTTTCATTGAAATAAGCCTCTGGTATTGAAGTTCAGGTCCATAGCCATAGGACCATAGAGGTCATACTAAAGCTGTAAAAGTCATATAACCAAAAAATCTCATACACCTCTGTCCTAGGAAAACTCAAATGAGGTAAAAAAAAAAAAAAAAAAAACTTAAAAAGGTCGCGTGATACCCACATGACCATTTTTTTATCAATATTTTTTACTGAATTTACCAACAGAGGATGTTATTTGATACACGTAAAAGTTTGGGTAGCTATTTTGTGAATACGAAACATGTTTTTCCTTAGATATTTATGTGACGGATTTGATGTATGAAACAGTAACGGCCATAAATTCTATCTTTCGAAGATGGAATATCCGACCCGCTAATTCATGGAACACGACTGGAGACCCGTGTAGTGGTGCTGCCATCATCGAGTCAACCAACATCGACGACTCCAGTTACAACCCGGGGCTCAAGTGCAGCTGTTCTTACAATAATGGAGCCACTTGTCACATTACACATCTGTAGGTTTCTCTTTCCATCTCTCATGCTGTAAAAACTGGACACGAAATTGGTGATCAGCTCATCTCATCCTTATTTTGGTTAGATCGGGTCACCCAACCCGGTTTTCAAAACTATGGTCTGACCTCAACTGCTCAACATCCTTATTCTACCTTAATTCACGAATCATCGTTGAAATTATTTTACCAAAATGACTGAAATTAGGGGGTGCAAGGTTGGGTCGGATAAGTTCGGGTTGAGGTTAATCCTATCCCAAATCCAACCCGAGTTATTGAAACTCCAATCCGACTTTTTTGGGTTGAGCTTGGGTTGACATGAATTAATATTTTATAGGGAAAATTCCTGATTGGTATCATGTATTTTGGGCATAGTGTTACTTTGGTTCTCGAATTTTGAAATGTGATAATTCAGTATCCAAATTTTCAAAATGTGTCAATTTGTACTTATCATTAACCGGCCCATTAACTAGCTGTTAAGTGGCATTTAAAAAGACATTAGTGTCATCTAATTTTCTTTAGGGAGAATGACAATTCAGCCTAGGGTAAGAACTCATAGGTTTAGAACAGTTGGGGTATGTGCCAGCTTGGAATTGATGCCAATTCATGGGCGAGCATTGATGCATAGGGTGGGGGTAATTGACCTTTCGAAATGTTGTAGATCTACAGTGAAAATCAGAATTCTGCAATTGGCCTATCCGTTCTTCTCCATTTTCTTTATCAAATTATCCAAACATTGATGTAAAATAAATAGTCCCAAATCCTTTCCTCTTGTGTTCAAGAAAGTTGGGATCACCAAAATGCCCACCGAGACAGCCCCCAACTTTCTTGAATAGAAGAGGCAATGACTTAGAATTGTTTATTTTTTGTCAACGTTTAGATGATTGATAAAAAAAAGTAGATGATATTCAAAGGGCATTTATACCTTTCCAAATGCCATGGTTAATGAAAAATACTGGATTGGCACATTTTGAAAGTCTAGCTATTGAATTATCACGTTTCAAAGTACAGAGTAGTAATTGTGAATTTTCTCCTTATATTATTTGTTGGTTTGAGCCGTTGAGCGGCGGTTCATTTAAATTTTGATAAAAGTTCTAGAACTTTTTTTTTTTTCTGAAAATGATAAAAGTTCAACTCATCTGCCGAAGTTGCACCCCTGCATATTTTATAATATTTATAGTTTTTTACATACAAATTTGAATTTTGAAGACATGCTGAATTCGAATTGGGTCGGATTGACAATCCATAGTTAAAATTAGGTTCATATCTTTCAAATCCTAACCTAAACTTCAATCGGACCCAACCGAACCTGATGTTTTCAGATTGAATCAACCCCAGTTGCACCCTAATCGATCGAAATCATAGAATTTTCTCAGTAGGACATGTAATGTAAGGAGAGGGTAAGGTTTGAGACCAGATCAATTCTAAACACAAGCTTAACGGGTTTGGATCATTGAAAAATTCCGTATTCAAACACCAGCTCTGGCTTTTGATGATGTGGATCTGCAGTAAATTTGATTGAATCAATCGTGCAGTTCCTTTAAGACCTGACCCAGGTCCAACCCGTCTGACAAATCTGTTCCAAATTCGAGACCCAGGTCCAACCCTACCTGGCCAACCATCGTAATTATTTA